>NC_029517.1:2037749-2085998 GCF_001577835.2 Coturnix japonica
CAGAGAGCATGACTAATAGGGAACATGTGGAAAACGCATTTTGGCAAAAGCTCCTTGGGTAGAGGGAAAAAAAAGAACAGAAAGAGGCAAGGCTCTGTAGTGAGAAGTGATCTGAAGTGCCTGCTGCATATGGATGGGGACAGCTGGAGAAGCGTTTTGGGGTACATTTTAGGGCTTTCTGGTCTCTTTGTGGAAAGAACAAGAATTAATAAGTGTGGGAATGTGCATGAAGACTAAGGCAAGTGGAGAAGAGCCCCTGTTTCCTTGGGGCATCTCTCGTCCCTGCCCCATCCACGCGGACCCTTACTGTCACCAAGTGGGGTCAGGGCTCCAGGTAGCTGCTGGGACAAAGGGCAGAGTTGAGGCAGAAAACCTCCCCAGGAGAGGGAAAGAGCAGGAAGGATCAGACCCAGCCTTTGAGGGGTAAAAACACGTGAGGATGCACATTTTGATCAAAGGGGACATACGGTTTATCAGGAACTTTCATCCCAAGAGGGTTCTGACCAAGCTGGATATTCCAAAGAGCCCAGTGGGGTGTGGGGCAGCAATTCCTGCTCACTGGAACATCTCAGGTAAGCAGCAGCAGCATGGAATCAAAAGGACTGGGAAGATCATTGAGTCCAACCATCAACCCATCAGCTTTGTGCCCTCTGAGCATCTTCTGCACCTCTCCATGTTGGCAGAGCACTCCAGCCAAACCACTGTGTCCACAGATCTGGGTGCACTGTGGTAACAGTCAATTATAAACTAATTACCCTTATGCAGTGCTAAGCTAATTCACTGTTCAGAAGTAGCTGTCTCTGATAGGTAGGTGGAAAAGGCCTCTAATTCAGCGAAGTAGAGGTGGACATACCCTTGAGGGATGGCTGTCACAGTCAGAAGAACAGGTCTGGGGAGGGATTTGGGGGGAAATAAGCTTCTAAAGAGATTGAACAGTAATGGCCTGTGCTGAAAGGGACAACAGTGCTCACCCCTGCTGTGTGCAGGGTCACCAACCAGCAGCCCAGGCTGCCCAGAGCCACATCCAGCCTGGCCTTGAATGCCTGCAGGGATGGGGCATCCACCTGCCAAAGGAGCTGGAGGGATACAGAGCAGGTTCCCTCTGTACAGAGGGATACAGAGACTGTCAGATCTGTTGGATCTCCTCCCAAAATTCCTGGGCATCTCCCATTGAGACCAGACCAAGAAGGATAAAATACTCAACCCTGCATGATCTTTCACATCTGGGGACAGCATGGTGTGTCACCTGCCCATCACCTCCATTCTCCCATCCCACTCCCAACACATTTCACACCTGTCTTTACAGGACTATGAGAACCACCAGACCTGAGGGATTGCTGCCAGCATCCCCTTCCCACCGCAGGCAGGGGTGAGACCTCCAGCAGCTCCAGCTGTGGAGCAGTATTATTAGTTATTTAAAAATAACCAGCTGAGAACAACTTCCAGGCTCTGCAGGAGTGCAGGCAGTGACTTCGAGATAAAAGGCAGCTCAGCACAGTTCCAGCCCCACGGGTCACGCTGCCTCTCTAGACCTTTTGCAGGTTATTTATACACACAGCAGTCTCTTCTGGTGGACGTCTTCTTGGAGCATCCACGCTGCAAACAAGCTGGACATCATCTGCTCTTGCTCCAGGCTCTGGGGACTGCATGGTTCCCATCACACCGACCCAACCCATCGCCTGGGGAAGGCTGAGCATTTCCTCCTGCCTGCTTTCATTGGCTTTTTTTACCATTTGAGCAGGTTGTGCAAGGGCCAAAACCTTGGCTGCCTGTATCCAGGGTAATAACAGAACGGCAGGGGTATGCACATTTATAAACAGCCTGTGTTTGCTTCCTTCCAAGGCAGACACTGGAGAGCAAACAGAGATTTTCTAGCCATAAATAAATGTTATGGGCTAAAAAAGCAATAGGAACCTTTTCACTCCCTGTGCAGCATCCAGAGCCCTGGGTTTCACTTAGTGCTTGGTATTGAGAACAGAAAACAAAGGTATTTCTGACACGGTTCTTTTGACGCCCCATTGAAATGGATGTCATTAATTACATGGCTGTCATTAATTACAGTTTTATCTGGCATGACATCTTCCTGCTATGTGATGAGTAGCAAATGTAGGTACCCAGTCCTGCCCAGCCCTACACAGCTCTGCACTGTGTTACTCCAAGTTCAGTTTCTCCTCTAATTCTCACCCTCTAGATTTTCATTTAATTTGTTCCAAAGCTACACAAAGTGAAGAAATACGTTCAAATAACAAGCTTGCTTATTAAAAAAGAAGACCCATGAAGCAGCATCGCTGCCTGGAGACTTTTTTTATGGAACCTAGAGAGAAAAAGGGATCTGGAGCCCACGGCTCACAGTGAGCGATGGTGAGAGCCACAGAAAGACAGGCTCAGCTCTTGGCTCTGAAAGCAGAGGTGACACTTTAAAACAGAACAGCTAAATGGGGGGAAAAAAAGAAAGAAGAAAGGAAAAAAAAAGAGACAGGTTTAGATTTCATTAGTGTTTCTGGTTTGTCGGACTGCTCTTTGCAGCCCCACGCCTCCAGCAGAGGCAGGAACAGCGTTCAGCAGAGATCTTTGTCAGATATAAACATGTGCTTCGGGGAAGGGCAACCTCCGTGTCAGCGCTTCCTCCTCTGCTCTGCTTCATTTCTTCCTGCTATTATTTGCATTGTCTTCTGCTGGTCCTGGGCGAGCACTGCTGGGTGTGGAGGAGGAAGATGAGGAGGACTGCCCCGTACCTGCTGCCTGACTTACATCCAGCCCAGGTGGTGGGCTCTCACCTGCCCCCTTCTCAGGGGTGTGAAAATTGGTGCTTCCTCAAACACCACCTCTAGAAGGCCAAAAAGACCACGGTGTTGACCTTAGTCATAAGAATCAGAATATTTCTACCTTTGTTTAGCAGCGTTAGTGATTAATAACTCTGACTTTGCCATTTATGCCCTATTTCCCACACAAAGTGGCCTTTACAGGCTCATTTTTGATGTAGAATCACAGAACGGGTTGGGTTGAAAGGGACCAATTCCAATCTCTGACACAGCAGGGACGTTTCACTCTACACCAGGATGCTTTGGGTGTTCTCCAAGTGGTTGGACTTATCAGGGCTCACATCGTAGGGATGCAGTCAAAACCTCAACAGTCTTAGTTAAGAAGTACAGGCAGGATGAAACATGCCCATACTAAAATCTGCTCTGTCACAGAACTGTGTGTGGACAACCCTGTTGCAGATATGGCACGTTACCCCCATCATCATCAGGTTCATTCTTCTGTGCTCTCTGCTCTGCATCCATTTGGTGGCCAAGGTGGTGACAGGATGATGGCAGTGCTTGGTGATCTTAGAGGTCTCTTCCAACCTCAGTGATTCTGTGAGCAGGTACGGTGGGTTGAGGGTTGGGCAGGATGATCTCAAAGATCTTTTCCAACCTTTGTGTTTCTAAGGGTGGGCGCGGTGGGGATGGGTTGATGGTTGGATCTTAATGACTCGATGATTCTACAGTCTCTTCATGTTATAACCTGGATGACAACACTGTGGTGGGTCTCTGCCCCTTGCAAGGACCAAACTGAGACAAAGAGCCCATAAGGATTTTTGTCTGTGTGACGAGAGGATATTTGAAAACAAGGTAAAAGCTGATTTCTTCAAGGCACTCTGCAAATACAAACCCTCACTCTCAGTCACAGCTAAATTTGGAGCACGGTTTGGCATCGAAGATAAGTCAGAAAACAGAATTTCTATTAAATTTGCTTTGGTTGGTGATCGGAGGAAAAAAGCCAGATGTTAGCAGGATGAAGGATGTTCCTGCTGAAAAACACTGCAATGTTTCCCTGGGATTTCACTGAATCATAACTGCGGAAAGGTAAAAGCACTTCACTTTGAAAATGACAAGAAAAATCCAATAAAGGGAAATAACAATAAGATTTTAATCACAAAGCACAAAAGCCCAGAGGAAGCATTTAAGCTCGGGCTGGAGCACAAAAGCGGTTTATTCCAGCCCTTCCCGGCTGCAGTTTTTGCTGCAGTGGAGACATTCCTGAGACCAATTTTGATGTTGATGAAATCCCATCTTTTTTTCTGATGGAACCTTTTTATTTCCCTGAAGTTTTCATGGCTGACATACAGAGAGGTGGCAAGAAATGGACCGCGATGGGGACACTGCCCATTATAGCATTCTTCTCTCCATCTGTTCTCGTTCCAAAGCAAGCAGACCCAAGGCAGAGATCTGCTTCAACAGCCAGAGGTCTCTGCAAAGGCCAAAGCGAGCAATTATCCCCTTTATTTGCTTCCCTTTCCTGAAGCAGCCGGAGAAGCAAAGAGGGAAAAAAAAACAACCAAACCAATGCATTTCCAACCCCACCCGATATGCTGGGGCCAAACCTGGCGCTCGTGCTGAACCACGTCCCTCCCACCACCCCATCGCATCTCCTGTACCCCCATAACAGGAAGCAATAAAGTTCCCAGCCAGCATTCCCAGCACTGCTGGCTGCCAGTGCAGCCCTATGAACCCAGCCAGGCTTGACTTGCTGGAGACCTTCCTGAACTTGCAGAACAAATCCCCCCAAAAATCAAAAGAAACCAGAGGAAGCGGATCCCCAGGCAAACAGTGGCCATGCAACAGTTCACGGCGCATCACCTCCGCCCGTCATCGCCCTCAGCTCCTCCCTTAGCGGTTCACTGAGCAGAGATGCACCGAGAGGAGAAAGGCCAGGGTGAATGGGAAGGATGAGGGAACTCTGGAAATATTCAATCGGCACCAAAAACGGCCCCGTTTTTGGCTGTTCCAGAGAGCTGTTTTTTCTCCTAGCACCTGTTCATGGGCAGGTGTTAGAGGGGAGCCTGGAAGAGCCCCAGGAAGGAGGAGGAACAAGGGGAGCAAAGAGCAGAGGTTCGTGCAGTGTCCTGCAGGATGAACCCAGCCAGGCTGGGAATCGCAGCTCAGCATTGATGGACATCTTAGAGATGGGGGATAAAGACAAAGTCCCAAAGGACTTCTGAGAGATTGGAGACAAAGTCCCAGAGCAAGGGCAGAATATTGTGTCCTCTGTGACACCACGCAAGCAGACCAGGACATGCTTCACACACCTCCTCCTGCCTTCCTCACCTCATCCTGCAGGTACTGAAAATACATCATTTTATTTGTGCATGGTGGGTTGCTGACTGTGAGACTCTGACTGTTATTTAGCAGCCCCAATCAGAAAAATGATGGTGTTGCCTTCACCACCATATACCTCTTCTGTCAGACACAGCGTGGGGACACGCCTCACTGCAACCAAAGCCCCATATTACATACAGCAACTCTCAGGACAGTTCTCCCACCAGGACTTAACTAGGTCCATATGGACTGGAGCAGCCCTGTGTCCCTGCCAGAAAGTGGCAGCAATGAGAAATACGTACAAAGGCATTAATACTTCTTCAGCACTCCAAAACCAGCTGCAGTCTGCCAAGTGCAAGCATTTACAACACAGAAAAGACATGAATTTTGCATGAAGATGTCCCCCACCAACCTGTGGTAGGAATGGGACCCACCTGGATGCAACCTCATAATTCCTTTTCCAGTACTTATAAGATTTAAACACAGCTGAAACAGAGCACAAATAAAGTATGGGTCTAGAATATGATAAATGTGGAGACAAACAGGTTGGACGTGCTCTTGCCAACTGTTAGATAACAGAGAAAACCAAAAGCAAAGAAGAAAGGAAATGTTACTACTATAACATAACTCCTACCTTTCTGGCTGGGTATCAGCACAACTGGGGCAGTTTTCTACTCATCCAACCAGGATTTATTGTTGCACCAGTATCGCCAGTAAATATTTAAATGGATTTAAGTAATTATACACAGAGATACTTAAGCAGTTGTATCTGCATGCAGAAAAGAGAAATATCAGAGAGAGATGCCCTGAGGGGCAGTACGATACCTTCCCCAGCAGCCCTGGGGCTGGGAGCATCAGTGGAGAATGGCCGGTCAGATCCAAAGGGGAGCACAGAGTGGGAATGGCTGGGAGCCTTCCTGACCTTGTTTATATAGGTGGGCCCCCACCCTGCGTGAGGCTTTTTGCACTGAGCCCCACAGCTGGATCCCTGTGCCAAGAAGGCGGGACATGTGTCTTCGTCCCCAAAGCTCACAGGATGAGAGAGGTGTTGGATGGGGGTCCCTGCCTGGAGATACACGGTGAGGTGGAGAGATGCCTCCAGGCTGGTGTCCAGGTGGGAATGGAGCCAGTCCCATCTGGCATCAGGCCATGCTGGTGCCTGAAGCTTTGACATTAAGAACTTCAGAGCCTGAGGTCCGAGCCCTTTGGCACCCAATGGGGAGCTGATGGCACCTTCCCCACCCCAGCCACTGCCTGTGTGCTGTGCTGGGCACCCAGGGATCCAAAACACTGCCAGGACCACCAGGCTTCACCTGCACCACCACCACCAAGCCCTACAACACCTCCACCAAACCATACATTACCACCACCAAACCTTACACCGCCTCCACCAAACAGTGTATCACCATCACCAAACCCCACACAAACACCACTAAACCCTACCCGAGCATCACAAAACCCTACACCATCTCCACCAAGACCTACACCACTGAAGCCTACATCCCATCCTGTACACTCTCCGCCCTATACCCAAACCCTGCAACACCTCAACCCATGATGTCTAGGCTGGGACCATGGGCTGAGGGTTCGTTATGGCCCCATGCACAGGGCTAAAGCAGACCCCATACATTTAACCCTACCAAAGGATGGACCAAGGTGGTCCCTGCTGCTGGGACCTCTTTACCCCACATGGAGTCAGGTGGAAAGGAGCTGGGAAAGCTGAGCTGCAGCCTGATGCTCCCAGAGGATCCTCACGGGATGGCACCTTCATCACTGCAACATCACCCTGCTGGACCCTCAGTAGGAGAGCATAAATCTCAGCACAGCCCCCAAAGAGCAGACAGGGCTGTGAGGGCCATCGGTCCTGAGGTGCAGGCAGCCCCAGGGAAGCTGACTGTGTGCTGTCCTTCAATGAGTGCACACTTTGCTTTGCAGCAGGTCACTCGGGGCAATGAGCAGCAATGAAAAGCCGGAGAGAAGAAAGGGCAATATTGAATCCAGCTGTGAAAACAAAGATTAAAACCCTCCGAGCCTACAACCTCCCTTGGCCAACGAGCGGGAGAAACGTGCCAGCATTAATTTCTGTCTCCTCATCCATCCAGCAGATGTTTTTTCATGAATGAGCACGTCAAGGCGGAAGGGGAAGAGGGGGAGATATGGGAGGAGGAGGAGGAGGAGGACAGCCCTTCCTCACCTTTGACATAGGGAAGCCTCTGCACAGAGGCTGCAGGGCTGACCCAGCAATGCATGGGGCTGACCCGCAAGCTGAAGCTTTTTTTGATCTCTTTGCTGATAGAACAGAATGCTCCCAAAGGTAGAAATGTTTCCAAGAGAGCACCAGGTGAATGGGTGTGGGTTTTGGTGGAGCAATGAGCAGCAATGAGCCCACTGGTACCCTCAGCATCACTGGGGCTGCACAAGGGTCACATCCCTGTACCAGGCACTGGTCTGGCTCCCAAGCAGGGATGTGTGATGCAGGCTTTAATCTCTGACAGACTGAGATGGAACACAGAGGATGCTACAGGCACAGTTAAACCCTCAGTAATGCCAGAAGCCCATCCTGACATTCATCAACTGTCTCCCAGTTTTCTGCTTGCATTTCATAGAATCATAGAATGGCCTGGGTTGAAAAGGATCACAGTGCTCATCTAGTTCCAACCCCCTGCTGTGTGCAGGGTCACCAACCAGCAGCCCAGGCTGCCCAGAGCCACATCCAGCCTGGCCTTGAATGCCTGCAGGGATGGGGCATCCACAGCTCTTAGAAACCAAGAAACCAAGTCATGGTCTCAGTTACCCTACAGGGAGATACTGAGGCACTGGTTACTGCTGGTTGGTCTCCTGTGCTGGTCACTAGCTGGGCACCTGGGGAACAGCATTTCAGCACTCCTGAACCCCTCTGGAGACTTCCTGGAGTGAAGAGCTGCAAGTAGTGACCTGGGTATGAGCAGAAACTGAGGAAAGAAGATGAAGTTGTGGGAAGGATCTCTCGAATATTCACTCTTTCCACATCTGGCCCTTCCCCCTCCCTTCCTCGTGATGGCTGGATTGAGATGATTCATTAGGTGCGGTCTTTCCAACCTTAATAATGACTCTATGATTCCCTGCAAGGCATCCTCCCTTTAGCCTCCAAGAAACCAGGAGTAATAAAGAAACCACAACACCATCTGTGTTTCCGAGGAAGCCTGAGGAGTGACACAAGCCCAGAAGCTCAGTGACTCCATTTACTTCAGACCACACAAAGCAGAAACAACCAACTGTGCTCGTGGATGGACAAGGCAGAGCTTTCAAGGCCGTGGGTGCTGCTGCAGGAGCTGAATATCCCACAGCAGGCACCCAGCCCACTGACGCTGTGGATGTACCTTTATTGCTCCATGCAATGAAGTCAAAAATCCAGCAGATTTCCCCCCAGGCACCTTAACTGAAGTCCACGTCTCCGCACCTCCTCACGCTCTGCTGCTTTCCATTGCAGTGTCCTCACTCCATCCCCCTTTCAAAGCACTGGCTGACCAAGTGTTTTAGTTCTTTGGCTGGAGCCCTTCTTTTCTGCTCTGGATTTAATTGTCCAGTTGTAATGGCCAAGAATTTCCAAAACCTGACGGAAAATTAAAGCACCAGCGCAGAAACAAAACCACCCCTGCCTTGGAGAAGGGCGCTTTCATTTCCTGCCAGCCATCCTCTTTCAGGCACTGGGAGCAAAGCTTGTGCCTTCCAACCACTAAATCCCCCCCCTTGGACCCATAACGGGGGCAGCTCAGCTACACCTAGTTCCAGCTATTGAAATGACAACAGCAGCCTTCATCCCACAGGAAACTTGACTCCCTTCACTGCTGCAGCAGGCTCTCTTCTTTTCTTGGCTGGTGGAAGTCGTCGATGACATGTGACATCAGTGACCGCCACAGCTTTCCAGTAGCGTGTCCTGAAGCCAACGCAGAGACAGGGGTGGAGGGGTGCAAGCTAAGGGATGGGATGTGGCAATGCTCAACCCAATGGAGAAGTCAAGGGTTATTGTGGAGGGGGAATCAGGCTTTGCTTTGGGGCAGTCCTATCAGTCTGTCAGGGGGGATGTAGGGTAGTTGGCCAGAACACTCTGTGTGTCAGCAATATCTGGTGCAGTCATGACAGATAGATCCTGCAGTTGTGACATGATTGCTGGGCTTCATTGCACCAAGAAATGGGGGTTCTAAGACCAAGGGTCATCAAGGAGCAATGCAAATGGCCCCATCTGCAGCTCTCATAGACATCTAGAATTGGCCTGGGTTGCAAGAGGCCACCAGTGCTCATACCCATTCCAACCCCCTGCGTGGTGCAGGGTCACGCAAACCAGTACAGCAAGCCCAGGCTGCCCAGAGCCACATCCAGCCTGGCCTTGAATGCCTGCAGGGATGGGGCATCCACAGCCTCCTTGGGCAACCTGTTCCAGTGCGTCACCACCCTCTGCATGCAAAACTTCCTAAGATCCAACCTAAACCTCTCCATTTCAGTTTCAAACCATTCCCCCTTGTCCTATCACGCACATCCCCAGCCCATCACTGGCCCCATCCATCCCAGCCAGCCCCAACACAAGGTCCCCTGCTTTTTGGGAGCTTTTACTTATAATTCAGTGAACCACCAATTCCAACACTTTTCATGCCTATCCCTGCAAATACCACAAAAGAAGAACAGGAGGACCTTGGGCTGTGCAATAGGCAGGGCCGGGTCAGATGTACATCCCTGGGCAGGTCTGTTTTTAAGAAGCAATTATTGGCAGGGAAGAGGCAAACCCTGCATTCCTCAATGAAGGAATCCGGATGATGTCACCTCCTGTCCTGGCACAGGAGCATTCCTGCATGGGGCAGCCCCTGTCCACACTACAAATATTTGTGTTGGCCTCTCTGCTGGGAGCTTCCCTTTACAAGGAATATCAGCAGGATGGGCTCTCCTGCTGTACGGCTCATTCCTGCCTCCGCACATTAACAAGGGCCACAGGTTAATAGAGATTTCACACATACCAAAGTTTTATTGCTCCAGTGAGCCAGCCTCAAACAAATTCACTCAGCTCTCCATTATCAAAGGCACGGAGCTGTACCTCTGGCCCTGTGCATTTCTTTCCCTCCCTTCCTAGTGGGACACAGTGGTGTAAAGCACATAAGGATCTTTCCTAATCAACTGGCTGGGAATAAAAAACCCTTTTCCCCATAGTTCATTGCTCTTTCCCAAACAACTGCAGGTCTACCAGCACTGCTCTGCTGTTATTAAACTCCAGCTGTAAGAGGTATCAGCAAATACTTCAAGCTGTAGATAAACCACACCCCACCAACATAAACACTCTGAGATGCTCGACACGAATCACTCAAACAAACCACTGCTAAACTTCTCTGGGTTGACTCTAAAACTGCTGTGACCTGCCTGGAGGCTGCAGGACTGCAGGTCTGAGTTCAAAATAGAGCTGCCAGTCCAAAGCTTGCTGCAGGGCAGCTGCTGGGAGCACAGCTTCCTTCTTATCCTCCCACCTTGGGTTCTCCGGGCAAGCTGTGTTAGTGGAGTATCAAATAAATCAGTTCCACACCCACACACATCCTGACCAGCATGTAAAAACCTCACATGTTTTTGCTGCTAGACATCTCTTACAGAAAGCTGCCTGCTTTCCTCTGCTGCTCTCCTCGTCTCGCTGCCCTGAAGAGTGAGGATGTCAGCTTTTTTCCATCCATCTCCTTCCATTTTCTAGGGCAGCCATGCAACAGCATCTAGAAATAAGCTTTTCTTGCACACAAGCCTCTTGTGGGCTCCTCAGTAGAATCACAGAACTATTCAGGTTGGAAAAGACCACTAAGATCACCAAGTCCACAGCCCCCCCACTCTCATATAGAAGATCAAGGCAGGATCACAGCTACACAACACATACATCCCAGCATGGGCTCACCCAGCAGTCCTACCCACTGCTGGCCACTGAAGCTTTCTCCAGGCTCAGAGATACATCCTCACTCAAACCCTATAGCACCCTGCAGAGTCAAGATGGAGATGTTTTGGCCACGGGTCCCACCCAAAAACACACAAAAAGAGCAGCAACGCAGACAACATCAACCCCAGGACATCAGGCAGGTCAATGGGACAGACACATCTCCCAAAAGCACGGGGGTGTGCAGTCTGCATCTCACCAGGGGACGTGTGCTGGAGCTCCGCCGGCCCCACGGATCTCCTCATCTCTCCACAAGGATGCTGAGCAGTTCTCCATGCCTTGGGCACAGCGGTGGAACGCGTCGTGCTCAACCAAACGCCGTGTCCATCCCGTGTGAACATTTAGGCCTGTTCAACCAGGAGCCAACAGCTGACTTCTCCAGCAAAGATCTTCTGGATACAGCAGAGAGCCCAGCAAAGGAAGGGGGGATCCACACACCTCAACCTCCAGGCACCTGCTTCACCCTCACTCACATCCAGGCACTCCTGCTCTATAACCAGCATATGAAAAATGCTTTGGGTTGCTGGTAGCCTGGCCAAGCACCTCGCCTGCGTTCAACAAAGCCCCATTGAATGTCAGCATTCCTCTGGTGCCCTTGGAGAAGTGGCTACATCGGGGACAGGCTGCTCCTCCCCAGCACTGCATCACCTTGGGGGCAGCGGGAGGGCTGTGTGAGCCAGCAGCCTTCCCAGAACAGAGCACTCACAGCCAGAATATCTCAAGTGGCTGAAAGCTGAAAGATCCCCCTGCCTGGGAGCAGTATTTCTGAGGGAATGCATTCGTTTCCTTTCTATCATCAACGTGGCATTGGGATGGGGAGCTGGTCTTGGAGGTTGAACCCCTGGATACAGAATATCCTGAGTTGGACCCACAAGGAACACTGAGTCCAATTCCTGAGGTCCCCCATCCATGGAGGTGTTCAAGAACCACAGAGATGTGGCACTGGGGAACAGCCAGCAGTCAATAGCGGTGTTAGGTGAACGGTCAGACCTGGATAATCTCAGAGGACTTCTCCAGCCTTAATGGTTCTATGGTTCTACGTTTGGGTGCTGGCTCCCAGCTCTTCTGTTCCCTAAAATTCCCACCCTGCAGCTGCAACCTGCCCCTGGGCAGGAAGCACAGCAGGAACATCCCAGCCCTCCTGGTGGGAAGGAAGCAGGAGCTGCTCGGGCAGCGATGCTCCAGCTCGGCCGCCCGCCACGGGCCGCGTTTCCGGGCCATGTTCCCAGGTTCCATCTGTTTACATCCCGCTGGTGGGAGAGCTGTGTCAAGACAGAGCTAATCCAAGTGGAGAGGGGGATGCTGGCTGTGAATTCACCAGTCATACAGCCTCAATGCCCTTCCTGACCCTGTGCAGCAGCATCTGGAAGGAGCAGAGGGTCTCTTGGTTGGTTTGGCCCATAGCAGAAGAAGCCAAGGGAAGGCCTCATGGCCCTACAGCCCCTCATGGTGACCTGTAGTTCCATAGCAGCCATCTCATGGCTAGACTCAGGGATCCTTGAGGGTCCCTTCCAACTCAGGGTCTCATGTAGTTCAGAGAGAAGGGGACAGGTTTGCTGATGTGTCCAGCTGCTTCGTCCTACAGACGATGGTCCTGGTTCTCCTTCAGAAGCGCAGAGCAAGAGGAAAAGCTACAGCCAGAAAAAACCTCAACCTAACATCAAAAAATCATTTTCTCCATGACAAACACTGGCACGAGGAGCTGGTGGGATCTCCACCCTCAGAAATAACTCGTTTGGACGGGGCCTGGGGCAATTCCATCCAACAAAGCTGGCCCTGCTCCGAGGCCTCCTAAGGAACCTTCAGCCCCCGTCAGCCTGCGATCACACACATCACCATCACCATTCACATCTGTCCCCTGCCCAACATCCCTCACACACCCACGGAGAGCTGGGCAGCCTCCCCAGGACACTGCTCTGCCCCAGAGGAGCAAGAAGACAGACCTGAAGAGAGGACACAAAGGTTGGGGGACCCTTAAGTCATCGCCCAAAGGCTTGGCTTGCACATACAGAGCCTTAGGGACAGCCCAGGGCTCTGGGGGCTGGCAGCATTGGGGTCTGGGGAGAGCTGAGGGGATACAGTATTGTGCCAAAACACATCCCCAAACAACACTTGTCCCCTCTGCAGAGACAGTGAGGTAGATAAATCCCTCCAGCAGAGTTAGTAGTGAAACAATAACGTCACTCCTAATGCCTTAATTTACAGGGGAGGAGCAAGACAAGGATCTTCATTTTCCTCCCAGTTTCCATACCTCCATTCTCTATGGGTTGTACAGACATGCAGCAGCCCTGAAGTCTTTTCTCTTTTTCTGGCAAGGAGGAGCAGAAACAACAGCAGTTTACATGGCCGGTCACCAAGATCTCCAAGCAACGGAGAGGGTCAAAGGGAGCTGCTCAGCCTTAAAAACGACCCTTGTGCTGCTTGGATGAACCTCAGGTGGAAAAGCTCCAGACAAGCCATAAATTAGGGGTGGGTTGTGCTGGGAGAAGCAGAGCCTTGAACGCGCATCGTGCCGTGCTCCACCTCCGTTACAGGGGAAGGAGGGGTTTCCTTATGACACACACCGACAAACATCTGCTGGTATTTCTGTCCTGGAGAACACCCAAGGATTGTCTCAGAAATAGCTGGCGTAGTTTGCAGGAGTTCCTTCCTCGGGATGCTTTCTAAGGAGGCTTTTGGTGGGAGCCAGATTGCCCTCCTGTGGCACTGCAAGGGACTTTGGGCAGAACGAGAAGGTGCCCATGAGATTTTGGGTTAGGGTTAAAGGTTTCCCTTTGGGGTTAAGATTTAGTGCTACCACTCTGGGTTAGGGTTAAGGGTTAAACATTTGAGATAGGGTTAATGGTTAATCATTACCCTTCTGGATTAGGGTTAAGAGTTACACTTGTGAGAGTTAAGGGTTAAGGGATACCCTTTTGGATTTGGATTTAGGTCTAAGAGTTATCTCCTTGTTGTTTGGATTTAGGGCTAAGGGTTACACTTTAGGATTAGGGTTCTACTCCCCTCCCCACTGGTTGCTCAGGGATGTGATTTAGCAGAGGGCTGTTAGAGTTTGGGTAGCACGGTTGGGTTGCAGTTGAACTCAGTGATCTTTAAGGACTTTTCCAACCTGAGCAATTCTATGGTTGGGGTCTGGACTCTTTGCTCACCCCCTGCCAGCACAGAACATGGTTTTCTCCTACTCAATATGGATTAAATGAAGTTACTATGATTTCACATACCAACTTCTTTGGTAGAGATGAAATGGACATTTGGGGCTGGAAGGTAGAAATGCCTCCCCCCCATTTGGGACCAGCAGGACTCAAGAGGGTCCTTCCAGAACTCAGGGAACCCATATGGACAAATGCTGGTTGCAACCAAGTTCACTGTGATCATACCAGCGAGCTGGGGAGAGCAGGGATGTAGCTGAGGGTCACTCAACCAACCAAGGGGGAAGGTGGTCACTGTATCACAAGGATGAAGACAAAAAAGGCTATGGAAATCACAACTGCATCTTTAAGCCGGGACTATCTAAGGATCTAGAGGCGTTAATAAGGGGTGACAACTGAGCTCACATCCTTTGAGAAGTAATAATAATATAACAACACAAAAGCACCTCACAGAGAGCATCGTCCTCTCAATGGACCTTTTGTCCGTGGGTTAGAGGCAGCAGCTGTGAAACTGCAGCTTCTGCTGGGCTGAGCTCCACGCACCAGTTCCCATCAGTGCTGGGGCTGTAAGGAGCAATGACAAAGGTGGAGCAGCAAAGCAAGCAGGCTGCAGACCCGAGAGCTGGCTGTGCTGGGTCTCATGAACACAACCCAAGGGTTCAATAACAGGATTCAGTTTGGTATATGAGGAGCAGCACAGCTGCAGAGGGGATGAGGAAGCGTCAGACTCTGTGCATGAAGTTCATTGAGTAGCCTGGGCTGGGAAAGACCTCAAAAATCATCCAGTTCCAACCAACTGTATGCAGATGGAAAAGCAGATCCTGAGGCATCTCCTCTTCCCCTTCTAGTGGCCCTGGGATGTGGAAGAGATTTAGGATGGGGACCAGACAGAGCCCCAGAGCACAGCAATGGCCCCATCCCAAAAGGGTTGTCCCACTGCCTCCCCCCAGAGCCTCCTCCTGATGTCAATAGCTCAAACTGGAGAGAAAAATGGGGTCCCAGCCGCCCTTCATGCTGCCTCCCCACCCCTGAGAAGCAGAGCATTCCTCCAGAGCCCTTTTTCTCCCCAAGGAATGAATTCATTTCTTGTTCTCCTCAGTTCTTTATCACTTTCTTCTCTCTGTAAGCAGCCCAGGATAAGTCCAGCTGCAGGCTGACCATGCCCAGGCAAACCCCACAGATGCACACAATGGATGGCACAAAGCATTTCATAGGAATCACTTTCACAGCTCCCACCAACACATGCCTTACAAAGGGATGAGGAGCGGAGCATCCTTTTGCCCCCATCCCAACATCCCCTTCCCAACCCGCCGTCTCACAGCCGCCCCTACCTTTCACAGCCAGGAAAAAGGATGCGGATCCTCACCGCATAACCACAGCCCTGCGGGTAAATCCCTGCTGCTCCACAGCCCGCAGCCCTGCAACAAAGCCAAGGAGGAGGCGATTACCCCTGGGCATCTCTCTGCCAGGCACAATGCGGCCGCAGCCCGGCTGCTGCGCTCAATGCTGCCATTGTGTCCCCTCTGTGCACATGGCGTGGATTCTGGGGGGAAAAGAATACTCCAGGGGTGAAGCAGTGGTTGGAAAAATGGGGCTGAGATGGGTGGAAGGGAGGGATGGTCCCTTTGGTGTTGGGAAGGATCCTTGTGGGATGCTGCATCCAAGGGGAGAACCACAGCATGAGGCAACCTGGATGGAGAGACGGGGAAACCTTAGGGCTAAAGGCAGCTGTTGGTGTACTGGGAGGTGGGAAGGAAGCTCCTACCTCTCTGCAGGAGAATTCCTTCTATATGACTGTGGTCAACAGGACAAGCTAAAAGCAAGGGGGATTCACAGAAGGGTTGGAAAAGACCTCTGAGATCACCAAGTCCAGCTGTCCCGCTGATCACCACCATGCCCACTCATAGAGGTGTTAAGGCTGGAAAAGACCACTGAGACCACCCAGCCCAACCACACACCCATCCCCAGCACAGCCCTCAGTGCCACAACTCCTAACACCTCCATGCACAGTGCCCCCATCGCCACCCTGGGCAGCCCATTCCAATGCAATACATCTCCCTTCTCTGAGAAGCATTTTCTCCTAATATCAGCAATAAAACCAGCAAAGAGCCCAAAGGTGCTAATGGACATCTGCTGGGGAAAGGATGCCTGCTATGGAACTGCTTTGCTTTTCACTGCTGAGACTTCAGAGCAGAGAGAAGCAGAAAATTCAGGTGCCTAATGTTGCTCTGCCTTGGCCACTCCACCTTTCCCAATGGAGTGGCTCCCAGGGGTCTCCTCACTGTGGGACAAAGCCTGGGTGAGCACCAGCATTTGGTCTTTTCCTCCACCTTTCCTTTTCATTTTTCCTTTTTAAATCACCTCCACGACCTCTGGCAGCCGGGATGGGGAATGAAAAAGCCAGAAAACATCCTGCTCCTCCCTCCTTTCATGCCTGGGAAGGAAGAAACGCAGAGCCAGGAGGGGGACCTCACCCCTGCCTGCACCAGCATCCTGTTGTACCAGTTGCCACTGCACACAATCTGAATTGCAGATGGCTCCGGGCTATTTCTGGTGATGGAGCCACGTCCGGGATGAGCAGAATCACAGCTGCTATTGTCAGAAGCAGCAACACCCGTACTGAATTCCCTGCTTTTAGCTCTTCTTCATGCCTGAGCTCTAAGGAATTATGAACGCTGTGCCTATGCATACTGCCCCATGGATCGGAGGGGACAAAGGGTCTCCTCCAGGAGCATCACTCACCCTGGTACCCTGTACCTGAAGGAACAGCACCCTGGATAGAGTCCAGATGGGGTCGGTTCTCCCTATCGAGGGTTAATTAGTGGTTGGAGTTTTCTGGTACCTACCTGCTCTCTGCAGATGGTGCCTCAGGGTGAGGTGGCAGTGGTCTGCATGCAGCACTCCCCTCACGGTCCTGCAGGAAGCACAGGCAGACATCAGCAACACAGGCAGGGAACGCATCCCCATCAGAGCTGCCACCCTTAGTATGGGTGCTGCTTTGCACCCAAAGCACCCCACAACGCATCCAGGCAGCTCCCACCTGCTGCAAAGTCGGGGCTGGAATGGCAGATTTGGAATATCACAAACATAAAAAGATACAAAGGATCGGTCTCAGAACCACAATATCATTTAGGATGCAAAAAACCTTCAAGGTCATCAAGCCCTTCCATGAACCTGACCCACCGAGCCCCACCACTACCCCATCCCTTAGTGCACTGACCCAGAGCCCCATGCCAGCACTACACCCATTGGCCTCAGCAACAAAAGTGAACCTCAGACCGAACCAGGCAATGATGGGCAGAGCAAGAAGTCGTGATGTTTTCCACTTCCTTTTTTTCTTTCCTCCTTGCTTATTTTCTGCTACAGATGCCCAATTATTTCCCAGGATTGCTCAGCCCCCGGGGGCCCTTTTTGCAATCACATGGAAGTGAGCTTGAAAATCAGCACACTGCCTCCGAAAGCAGCGATACCAAGAAAAGCTGCACAAGGACAGCACTGCAGCCCATGGGTTCATGGAGGGGGATGCGATGATGGAAAGAGCCACGGGCGGGTGGGTGGGCTTTGGGCTAAATTGGGCTGCTCAATGCTATCCTGGAGCATGACTCCAGTATTTCTTGGCTTCCCCTTGGCTGAGTTGGGTTGGGACACCCAGAGCGGGCTCTGAGGCGCTGCCTGCCCTCATGTGTCCCCACCATTGCAGAGTGTCACCACCCGGTCATTGCTGAGCAGCACCTCAGTGTTCTGTCCAAAGAGTGGAGGGGATCACTGCCATCACGCATCTTAAAGCTGCTGCTGCCTATAAAAGGCCCTTAAAACAGCACCGGTATCACCAGAGCCCTTGGGTGAGCAGGAAGGTGGGAAAAGCTTTCAGCTCATGGTCAAAAAGTGGTGCAGCAGCACAGTAGCAGGGATAAACCTCTGTCCCATAGCATCATCCTGCAGGAGGGATGTGGGATGAAGCATCAAGAACCTTCCCAGGTGAGGAGGTTGGGAAGAGGGGTGCAAACATCCCGTTATTGGTACAGGGGGTGGTAAGGTCGCTGTCCCTGGTGGTGTTTCAGAGCCATGGAGATGTGGCACTGAGGGGTGAGGTCGGTGGGCATGGCGGGGCGGGCTGAGGGTCAGACCAGATGATCTTAGAGACTTTTAGAACTTTAATGATTCCATGGTTCTGCTGCTCCCGCAGGCTTGGCCTTATAAACACCCCCAGAGTGCCCGAGCTGCTCTTCTGGTAGGGAGAGCTTCCAATGCAAGCAATAGCAAAGCCAAAGAATCACACACAGAATCACAGAATGACCCGGGTTGGAAGGGACCTCAAGGATCATGTAGTTCCAACCCCCCTGCCTGGCAGGGCCACCAAACATACACATTTACTAGATCAGGTTGCCCAGGGCCCCATCCAACCTGGTCTTGAACACCTCCAAGGACGGGGCATCCACAACCTCACTGGGCATCAAAGAGCTACTGAGAAAGAGCAACACGGCTGGAGAACATCTCAGCCTTCCCTCGAGGGCAGCTGCTGTGCTCAGAGCGTGGAAAATGACTTCTGCAGATCAATCACTGCTGTCTGATACCTCAAAGGGCAGAGCACACAGAGGTGGCTGCCCCCTCCTGTCCTGACTGTGGCTTTGGTAGCACCAAAGGAACAGCACACCAGGTGCCTCTGTTAGCAAAAGGTGACCTCAGGGTCCACATATCCCCAAATAGGGGAGGAGAATATCTGCCCAAAACCCTGTATGTAAATTCGGGTCACTGTACAAAGAGCTGGGATGGCTGCCACCAGCCTTGCAGGACCGGATGATCTCGGTGGCATTTTCCAACCTTAATGATGATCCTATGACTCCAAGCTGCCACTGCCCCTGGCCACAGAGCTGTCCCTGCCCTCAGCATCCCTCCGTCTGCTGCCAGTGCTCCCCAGATTGCCCCCCTTAGCTGTTCTCCCCATCACCATCGCTCCCCCATCACACAGCACCCCACACATCGCAGTTCAGGAAGGGACACCGCAGCTCTTCCATCTGCTGGGATAGGACCCTCAGGGCACAGCACACACCTCCAGAATGGGACACCCTGAGCACACGACACCCTCAGAGTCTGTGCTTTAAGGACAGCAGGTCCTTCCCACAGCTCTGGGTGCAGAGATGCTCACCGTGCCATGGCAATGCCTGCTCCCTTCCTTCACACACCACCATCCCAACGCCCACCCCATCGCTTCACATCAGCGCGGGCATCGAGGCGTTCGCTGCTTCATTCCATCGCACACAGAGGCAGCGATGGAAAGCAGGTCACCCAATACAGAGCATGTTATCGAGGACCTCCCTCCCTGTTACCACCGCTGAAGAGCACAGCAGGAGGAGACACCCCCAGCCGAAGCGGTCCCAATGACTTTTTCCCCCAGCCGAGCATCCCCTTTGTCATCTCCCCTCAATAGATGCTGCTTACCTCTCCCGCAGGCTCTGCTGGGGGCTGGCAGCCCGGCTCTGGGCACCGTGTGGCTGTGGGGCCGGCTGGGCACGATGCTGGGCACGTCCATCTGGTGAGAGCCGGGCAGGTCCAACGCGATGGATGGATGGATGGGGACCTCTGCACTGGGGAGAGCGCCGCGCACCTCCGCGTTTGGCTGCTCTGCAGCGTGGGGCCTCTGCGTTATTGCTGCTGTCATCTCTGCCATCTAGAGGGGAAACATCCCCATTGCAAACACCTCACAAAGCGTTATCGGACGGGAAAATCCCGCTCTGTTGTCACAACTGAGATGCTCAGCACTAAGCTGGAGGAGTAGGATGCTCTGCATCAAGTGACAGACCCCAAGAGGGGCAAATGGTAAATAGAACTGCCAGCTGTTCCATTTCTAAACATCAGTGAGGTACTACAAGGGCAGCACAAGGACTGGATCATCAAATCATAGAATGGCCTGTGTCGAAAAGGACCACAATGATCATCCCATTCCAACCCCCTGCTGTGTGCAGGGTCACCAACCAGCAGCCCAGGCTGCCCAGAGCCACATCCAGCCTGGCCTTGAATGCCTGCAGGGATGGGGATCCACAGCCTCCTTGGGAACCTGTTCCAGTGTGTCACCACCCTCTGCATGAAGAACTCCCTCCTAAAAGGAGGTCCTGTACTACAGGGGTTGCTTGAGGTCTGGTTCTGCCTTCTGCCATCCCCAATGTGGAGGATGGAATTTAGCACATTAGGAGACCTGGCCTGAGTGGGACTGGAGCAGGGCAACTGGGCAAACCAGGGATGAGATATAAAGAGGATGAAACCCTAAAGAGTTGAATTAGAAGTGTAGACCCGCCCAGTTAAAACACAGTGTGCAAACAGGCCTGGCACTGCACATCAACCTGCGTTCCCTTATGGACACAGCTGGAAGCAACCACCTGCAGGACATGAGCTCTGCAGGACCCACCAGCTCTCCAGGATCGAGCCCCAAATGCCTGCGTGCTCCACAAGAGGCTTTGGTACAGCCAGGCTGTAAGCAGTTGTGCTGTATCCCTGCTCTCACCTCTCACTGACTCTGAAGGGCTTTGAGCACCCTATGATGGTGTCTCCAAACGTCTCCCATTTGTAGCTATAAGAGCAACCAAAAATCTACCTGCATCCAAAGTCGAATTGCTGCCGAACTAACAGAGGGAAGGAAGAACTCGCAATACTTCTCTCCTAGGAAAAAAGAATATCTGTGGATAGATCACATCCTGCAACAATTCCCATCCCATCTCAGCTTATTAAACAAATCCATCTGTTCGCAAGCACTGCGGTTAAGAGCATCCAGGCTGTGCTGACGTGCTGCTCTGTGAGAGCAACAGACCCAGAACAGCACAGAGCCCGAGGAGGGCAGGCAGTGATGATCAGAGACGCCTGGAGGAGCTGCAGCAGATCCACAGAAGGAAGCAGAGGGAGGCCAACACTTGTGACTGTCAGCAAAGACGAGTGCCCATCTGCCCACACTGCTCAGCAGCTGCAGCTCCTGCCCAGCCTGGCAGGACAGCTCTGCCCCCAGCAGCAGGTGCTGTGCTGTGCTATTGCTTCCCAATTACCTGCCTGAGGTACAAACCTGGGTGAGCACGCAGCAAGCAGCTGGCCAACAGAAACACGAGCACGAGCAGGTTTGGTTTTCCTTCCTTTTAATAGAAATATCCTAGAGTAACTTGGGAGGAGGATGGGACTAAAAGGGAATGTCTCTTGGAATGAAATGCTGTGATGGAGCTCAGGAATGACGTGATAAAGTTAAAACGTCCAGGCAGGCTCCGCTCAGGACTTCCTG
Organism: Coturnix japonica; assembly: GCF_001577835.2. Lineage (NCBI taxonomy): Eukaryota > Metazoa > Chordata > Aves > Galliformes > Phasianidae > Coturnix > Coturnix japonica. The sequence goes on from NC_029517.1 coordinate 2,059,173, forward strand.
GATTCTTGGGCCTTCTGGATTTCCTGTAAGAAGATCAGGAGAACAACTGAGCACCATCACTTTTGGGAAGCAATGGCTTCACAGCTGTGGAGAGCAGCACATCACGAGTGTGGTGGACCTCAGCAGAACAGCCCCATAGGATAAACCACAGCACTGAGGCTCCTGCATAAGCACCTGGAACACAACAAGGTGTGACCAAGAGGCTCTTCACAACAACAAACCCCTTCTATGCTCTCCAGAGGTGTAGCACTGTTCTGCCACCAGTCCAGGACTGAGCTGGATCCATTTCCCACTCTTGGTTCACATCACTCAGCAGCTCTAACCTGGATCAGCTGTAGTTACACTTCTGTGGCTGGTTGTGGTCTGACTGCTCAGGCCGGCAGCCAGGTCTACCCAGGGAAAAGGCAGCAAAACACCCCCAGGACTCACCTGCAGGAGCTGCTCCTTCAGTTCTGAATAGGCTTTTTCTAGATCATCATTAATAATGACTAAGTCAAAGAGGCCGGGCTCTTTACCTAGTGAAGAAGACAAGGACAAGGGGCTTACAGAAGAACAAGCTTCTTTTCCTTGTGTCATCTCTCATGCACGATCTGAGTTCCTGCAGCACTTTATTATCATTATTTCAGCCACTGCTTATGTGCTTCTCTGCTAAATGCCCTCAAGGAATTGCGATGGGAAATGATGCAGCACAATGCTTAGATCAAACCCAGCTAATGCCCAAGCCCTGCCAGCATTCCTCCGAGAAGTCAGATGTTTGTGCAGAAAACAGCTCCTCCATCCCCAGTGCACCCCAATCACTGGGCACTCTGCTCAGAGGCTCCCAGACTTACTAAGTTCCAAATCTACATGGGCTGCAGTCAAACGTTTCCGTAGACTTTCTTCTGTCTCAGTCTGTCGGTCACGGAGTCTTTTTTCCTAAACCCAATGATAAATGTGTTAAAGATATGTGTATCCCATATGCTGCACACAGGAAACACCCCCATCCCATCACCACAGCAACACTGAGAGTGACACAACACTCTGCAGAAGGCTGGAGGCCTCAATTCCAGCCCAGACCTGTGGCCAAGCCAGGCCTGGGCTCAGGATGTCTGATTCACAGCTCCAGTTTCTAGTCTCTTCTCCCCTGTATCTTCATGCCCATGTTCCTCCCTGAACCATGGCAGGGATTCAGTCCCTCCCAGAGACACAGAGTGATCACTGCTCTACAGGACCACACAAGAAGGAAGGAGTGTAGGTTTATCAGTGCTGCAGAGAAACAGCCTCCTTAGGTCTAACTTCAATATTTGGACCTTATAACCCAGCATGAGCAACCATACTGACATATGGGAACTGTGCAGGAGAGGCCCAAACGACAGGGCAAGACAAGGTTTATCATGAGGAGCCAGGCTGGGCAGAGCTAATAGTGTGCTTGGAAACCTCCCCCCCACTGCCCCAGCCCTTAAGAACATATCTCCCTTCAACAACAAGGGGGGAACCCCCATGGCTTCAGAGCAAGACGCCGATTACCTCTAACCGCTTAACGGCAAAGGAAGGCGGCCGCTCACCAGGACATCTATGGATGGAGGCTGCACAGAGATGTAGATGGGGTTCAGCTCTGTCTTCTTGATGTTCTTTACACCTTGGATGTCAATGTCCAGGATACAGATCTGGTTCTTGGCCTGAACAGCCTGCACCGCAGCTTTACTAGAGACAGACCAAACAGGGGAGGGGTCAGAGCCTCCAGCATAGCAGTGAGAACTGGGGCCATCCAGCAGTAGGCCTGCAAAGGGCTCCCGCATGCTCAAACTGCTGCAGGAGGGAAGAACATCTGCTTTGCTCTTGATAAGCAGTTTCCCTTTCCTTGGGTGTCCTTTGGGGACCTGGGGTAGCGCAGAGGGCAAAGCCCTGCTGGAGGGTGTGGAAATGGATAGCGTGACTATTCCACGAGGAGTGGATAGTGATAGGACAAGGGGGAATGGTTTTAAACTGAGATGGGGAGGTTTAGGTTGGATCTGAGGAGGAAGTTTTTCACCCAGAGGGTGGTGTGCACTGGAACAGGTTGCCCAAGGAGGCTGTGGATGCCCCATCCCTTGCCCTACAGCCAGCCCTAAACTTGCTCAATTCCCTGCCTGTCATCAGGGCACCCCTTTGGATCTCTCCTTGTGAACCAGCACCTGCAAAATCATCTTTGTGGAAATCTCTTTCCATCACAGAGATGTGTTGAACACAGACCTGTCCCATCCTGTGCCCTAGGAATACAGCAAAGCTCTGGCCAAGGAGGACTCCTTAGACCCAGCATTCCTTCCCCAGACTGAAGGGAAGAGCAGGCAGACAGGAAGCCCATCTGCACAGCTGACCTGCATGGCGGCAGGGACTGCTGTCTGCAGAGATGCTGCTGTCACAAGGTCAGAGAGACACAAGGGGGTGGCTGGTGGCTCTCCTGATGCCATGGAGGTCCCACAGCACTTAAGGTCACTTAAACCCCATCAGGAAGGGGAAAGCTGCAACAATGCTGTGACACCAGCAACATGACCTATGTGAATACAAAGAATCTCTACCTTGCCCAAGGGAGCAGCAGCAAAAGCCCAGACCTGAGCAGCACCCAGAGCAAACCTACAAGACCTCCTCAAAATAGCCCTTCTATAGCAATACAGGCTTCACCTGCTATCAATAGGAGTCCAGCAATTCCTGCTATAAGCAACTCACTAAGAGCCAGCAACAGCCCTCAGCACAAGGCCGAGAACCCCAAGCCTCCATCCCGACCACAGCCTGTAATTTAAGGCAGCTTCCAAGAAGTCTTGGTTTCTGTGGGCTTATCCAACATGATCCCTCACCTCTTTGAGGACTCTGAAAGAAATTAATTCAGGTATTAAATAACAATAGTTAGTAAGATTTAAGGAGCACAAAGGATTAGCAAAAACTTCAACTCCTTCAAACCACAGCAGACACCTGAGAACTGCCACCTCCTCCACACCAAGCAGAGTGGATTAAGCAGGGCACACACGAAGGAAGGAAGCCTGTCCTACACACCATAAACCCTGGGATTAAGGAGTCTGAACTTGGCTTCTCCTTGGCACTGGGTATTTGAGGTAAAGTGGAAGATGAGCTGTCAGGTTGGGTTTCTCTTGCCAAATGAGCAATGCTAAAAGCACTGATGCCAAAGCAGAAACCATCCACCTGTAGCAGCATCAGAAGGCCTGAAGCTCAGATCCTGAAAGACTGCCCAAGCTGTGGGGAAAGCAGTAATGTCAGTGTATGGTGCATTCAAACAGCTCCTTTGGAGGAAGGCTGAGAGCTGGTGTTATTTGGTCTGGAGAACACAAGGCTTAGGGGAGACCTCACTGTGGCCTTCCAGCACTTCAGGGTAGTTACTAAACCCAGACCATGCTGATAATGGTCAAAGAAATGCAGACCTTCCTGAAAGGTGTTCCAGGTATCTGCTTTTCATTCAACCAACTGAATCGCTCAGACATACTGAGCTTTCCTCCTCAGCAGGTCCTTTGCTGTAGTGCCACAATTTCCTAACAATAATTACATAAGATATTTGACTTCTAATTAACATTGCCGCTTAATGTTTTATTGATCTTCAGCCCCGATGCCCAGAGCAATGCTATTTTAAAATCCACATAACTCTTTAAACACAGTCAAGGGTGGCACACAACGTATCTATGTGCAATCAGCTGCTTCACTAAAGAAGTACTCATACTTGATTCACAATCACAGAATGGCCTGCATTGAAAAGGCCCACAATGCTCATCTCATTTCAACCCCCTGCTGTGTGCAGGGTCACCAACCAGCAGCCCAGGCTGCCCAGAGCCACATCCAGCCTGGCCTTGAATGCCTGCAGGGATGGGGCATCCACAGCCTCCTTGGGCAACCTGTTCCAGTGCGTCACCACCCTCTGGGTGAGAATAACAGCCAATGGAGATGTCATCCCTTCTGGATTTACCACATTCAGATCAATAGGTAACATGGGATGTATGGACAGGAAGCATCCCCAGGTTAAACACTTTCTCCTCCAGCCCCACCTGGGCTCAGTGGTGATGATCTGAATGCATACCTCGTCCCATACATATTTCCTGAGAACTCTGCGTGCTCAATGAATTCACCAGCATCGATTTCTTTCTTCATTTCTTCTCTAGTCACAAAGTGATAATCTGAAAAATGGGAAAAACACAGAGAAATTAGCAACTTGAAAGGTGAAATTCATGGCCAAAGAAGACATCTGCTTCATACAACCTTGGCAAACAGTAGATATCTACCTCCTAATTAACACATACAGTGCTCCCTCTCTACCCCAACTGACCAGACACCTGCTCCAATGCTCCTGGGGCACTGTGTGACCAGGCATGCTGCTGTGCACTCTTCTTCATGCCCCTCCCCCCCTGCCTGGTGCAGTGAGAAACTCCCCTGCATGTTACAACAGCACTGTCAAGGCCAGTGATTTGAAAGCATTTATGATTAAAGACTAGAATGGGGAAAAGACACAGAGTAAGAGACGTAAAAGGGAAGATCAAATAGGAAAGAACAGAATTGCTTCTCTGACTTTTGTTCAAACATCTCCCTTTCACTTCAGAAAGAAAGCTGCCTTTGGAAGTTAACTACAAAGCTCATTTGTTTCTTTCTGAAATATGACAACAAAGCAGAAAAGCATCTTGTCAGCTGCACACAAACTATTAACTCAGATAAAGACACCTCATTAAGCAGGTGCGTCTCCCAGAACACTGTGCCTTGGATGAGCTAACCAGAGATACCTGGCACTTTGGAAAGGAGCGTATAAACAGGAGGGGGAATGGCTGTTTGTGAGGGTGGGCAGTGATAGGACATGGGGGAATGGTTTTAAACTGAAATGGAGAGGTTTAGGTTGGATGTGAGGAGGAAGTTTTTCCCCCAGAGGGTGGTGACGCACTGGCACAGGTTGCCCAAGGAGGCTGTGGATGCCCCATCCCTGCAGGCATTCAAGGCCAGGCTGGATGTGGCTCTGGGCAGCCTGGGCTGCTGGTTGGTGACCCTGCACACAGCAGGGGGTTGGAACTGGATGAGCACTGTGGGCCTTTGCAACCCAGGCCATTCTATGATTCTATGAAATCAAGCCACTCAGTGCTCACATACAGACTGCAGTGCTTAAACTGAGAGCCCCACACTGACACAGTAACCAAGACTTTCAAAGAAAGAGAGTCTAGAAAAACAGGGAGCATGTGCCCCATTTAGCATTCCACTGCTTAATTCAATTGTAGCCACTGAGGTCAAAACCAAAAGGTATATATGTTCAAATAGATCATTATTGAACACTCCCTACTTCTGCCTACAGAAATGCACCCTATAAACACGAATGTAGGACCATAACTTACCTGCAGTTCCCATAGTAAATTAAATGTTTTTAGTGTCTGGTGGGACATGCCCAGTTACAACACACTCACCTTTGCCATTTACTTCTCCGGGTCTCGGCTGCCTCGTTGTATCTGCAAGCAAAAAAACAGCCTTGAAAACTGCAGGCACAAGGAAGTGGTAGTAAAAGACAAAACAGCACCACACATGGAAATTAACTCAATCACACTGTAGTCAATCAAAAACGTTTCCCATTCAGCTACAGACCTCCTGTGTAATCCTGGACACGGCACTTGGATCCCTGCCTTGGTACAAGGGAATTAGCAATGTCCTACATTGCAAAGTTACCTTCATTGGAAAAGATTAAGCAGCACCTACAGACATGCTTAAAATAGCCAGGTTTAAAGAACAAGGGCAAAGTGCTGCGTGGAGCAGGTGAATAAGCCAGACTGCCTTTAAAGCCTGTTGGAAGTCATTAAAATGATGCAAGTTTGAAGTTTGAAGAAGACACCCTGCAAACCAAACGAAATCTGATGGGCAGCATGGAAGGCAATGCCAGTTATTTTATTCAGGACTGGCAAGAGTTAACCCAGTGTAGGAAGGCAACAGAGTGAATGAGCTGCCTGTGCAGCCCAAACTGAGGGTAATCTTTAAGGTATCACAAAGGGGAAAGGAAACATTTGTCTCACAACAAGCAACTGACTAAGGAAAACTCCCCCACTCTGCTGTGGATTCAGCAGCACATAGTAACACTGGTGGCCACGGTGTTGCATTAATACCCTACAGCCCCTCTCAAAATGCCAAGGAGAGCAACACATCCTTTCATAGAATACAGTGGGAAAGGAAGGGGATTTAAAATAATTCAGCTCATGTAAATGGATGGTTATCATACAAACCCCTCACCCTGTGCTCATTCTATCCTAAGCCAATGCCCCTTTCCCACAGGCTCCCAGGGACAGAGAAGTTGCACTCACCCACCTGTTGTGTGTCAGAGGATGCAGTGTTCAAATACTGCAAGCCACATCTCTCATGACTAAGGGAGATGTTCTCTTGGGTATTTGCCAGGTGTGAGTGGATCACGTCAGCAAGTTGGGGCTACTTTCACATTACAGGGAACTGCATTAGATCGAATAAAGGTCCCCTGCACTCACTTACAGACACCAAAATGCCCACACATAGATGCAGGCAAAGAATAGAAGCCTGTCACATGGGACGCAAATAGAGGTACAGAACTGAGCTCTGGGCTTGTGGCCTCAAATTCATCCACTGCCCTTCCAAAGAGACAATCAGATACTCACGAGAGACGCTGAAGCCGAAGATGTTCTCATAATCTTTAAACAGTTTCTTTATCAAAGTGCTCTTCCCTGCACCTGATGGGCCGCTCAGAACCACTGGTCTCGGTCCCTGCATGGCTACACAGACAAACAAACACATGGCTGGTTAGAAATAAGTAGAAAATATGGGTTTGAGCTCCCACTGGCATCTCAGATCCACAACTGCCTGTCCTTTAACATTCCATACAAGATAGTGGTGAAAAAATGTCAAATCATGAGAAATCAGAAGATGAGAGCTGATGGAAAACACTGAGGAGTGCAGCCTTGGGTTACATGGACCTCTCTGCAGTTGTTTCTTCAGACAGAAGGCAAAGACTGGGTGTTTTCATGCACCCTCTGGGGAGGGAGAACGGTTAATTATTAATATGTGAATTAGGAGGAAATTTCTGTAGTACAGTGCAGGTTTTTCTCTAGGGACTGTCATCCACCAGCAGCAAATGGGCAGCTTCTAATGCAGAGGTGATGCTAAGAGCAGGATGAACCCAACAGGTCTATTTTTCCTACTTACAACCCTTTCTCTTCTACAAGCAGTGAGGCCCCCAAAAGGCATCTCTTTATTCTAGCCCAAGGAGCGTTCAGCACACAGACAGCATAATGCCTTCCCACTTTAAATCAGATCATAGCAATGTCATCCTGACCTTGCAAATCACTTTTCAAAGAGCCTTAAGCCACACGCAACCTCTTACAAAAGCAGCTGCTGCCAGGGATGGTGTGGCTGGCTTATGTGGCTCTGCTGCCTACCTGACCCAAAGCAGGTCCCTCCTTATCCCCAGGTCCCTGCTGCACAGCTCTGTTACCTCACACACACCAATCAAGCAGCACTAAAGCCAGCAAATCACGAGCTCTCAGTGTTCCCTGCTATCCAAACCTGAACAAAAGGACAGATACACAAAGATGACACAGTCTGAGTGACATCTAATTCATACATGGCCACAAGAACAAGTTCAGTCATCAGCTGTCAAGGATCTGTTTTGTTGCTGCAGGATTAGTCCCACCATACATACATTACCATGCTGCTGAATGAGGCTCCATCACCCAAAAAGAAGAGAATTATAAACGATGAACAAATCCTTAGCAAGTCCTCTTGGGTACAGACCTTTGCTGTTCATCCCTGAGCCTCTGCTAAGCTGTAAATAGACCAGGTTTTCCCTAACTGCTCAATACAGAAAGCAAACACCTCCCCGCACCACCTCACCAAACTCCCATTCAGTGCCCAGAGCAGGGAAGCAATGCTGCTCTTGCTGGCTTTTCAGAGGCATCTCTGTCTCTTCTTGTTCCCCCCACCCATAAACCAGCAGTGGAGCATCACTGAACTGCTTGTGAAACGTTCCATAAGAGAAATACCCCACCCAATATACTGGTCTTCTCCTTCCCCTGGATACTTGCAACCATCTATCAGGCAAACAGGAATGTAAAGCTGCTCAAATCATTTGTGATTATTTCATCCAAGCCCAAGGAAAATGGGAAGGAATAAGAGAAACAGGCACGGTACCCATTGAGTGCTGCCTTCCAATGCACCCCTACCTTTTGCTTTTGCTCCCTCTCAGTCCGGCTCCTCGCAGTGGTGACAGGTTCTCAATCTGAGCAGGCAGACAGAGCTGAGCTATTTGTGAGCTGCCTAATTACCAAGCTGCAATTTTAAGACAGCCAATGGAAACTGCTCGCTGATCTTTAATCTCTTCTTGTGCTTTCTGCTCCACTCTCTGCTCTCCTGGCAGGTAAAATCACAGGCAAACACTGTTAACAAGTTGATGGGTGCCAGCACTTGCTGACACAGACAAAGCAGTGACCTAGCTTCATGTCCTCAGGGAATACCTGGTCTGGTCAGCCTCAACATATCACTCCAGCTTTTGTGTTTCTACAAGCCTCCTTTAAACCTACAACCTCCCAAATCCTCAGCAGACAGGACTAAGTTTCCTTCAAGTCTTGTATTGGAGGCTCGTGACCTCATAACTCACCCCTCCACCCGATAACAAACCCCTCCAATACCCAGTTTTCCTTCTCTGGATACCTGGATGTTAAGAATCTTGCACCTGTGGTGTTATTGAATTGAAAGCCCCCCCAACACACACCCCTTTGCTCAGATTTTGGCACTTCATTGATTTCCAAGCATGAAGCACAAAGCATCTCTCCTTTAAGAGTGGTTTTCAACCCAGCCTAACCACCACGGGTCCCCAAACCCACAGCAGTGTGGTTTTGCAGCTGCAGGTGAAGGCCGCATTGATGCTGTTGTGCCACAAACAAGAAGCACACAGGAAACCATCCCAAAGGCAGGGAACAAATCTCAGCCTGGTCCTGCTTGGTACAGCCACATTGAATTTCACCTGGCAGGTGGCAAGCAAAGCAGCACAAAGAGTTAACCACAAACAAAGCTGATTAGAAGAGAAGTCTTAAAGAGAAGGTAAACCACCCTACAAAGGAGAAAAGCAGCTTAAAGGACAGTCAGTCGGGAGCCCCAGCTAAAGGCTCCTGGATTAGGAATAAAATCCCATTCCCTATTTTTAGCATGTTCTCCACGAACTCCCAACTCCCCCTTTGTAACTTTTAGGACTGATTTCTTAACAGCTGCTGGAGCCACTCATTAACCAGGAGCCACAGGAACTATGTAGCAGGACACGGGGAATGGTTTTAAGTTAAAAGAGGGAAGATTTAGGGTTTTTGGATGTTAAGGCGGAACGTTCTTCACTCAGGAGAGTGGCTTAGGCCCCTCGGAACACGGCTGCACAGGGAGGTTGTGAATGCCCGCCGCTCGCTTGGAGGTGTTAGCCAGGTTGGACGGGGCCCTGGGCCACCTGATCTATGGGGTCCTCCTATGGGGATCTTATGGGGGTCCTATGGGGTCTTATGGGGTCCTATGGGGCATCTATGGGGTCTTATGGGATCTATGGGGTCCTGGGCAAACCTGATCTAGTAAATGTCTGGATGCTTTTGGTGCCTGCCCAGGCAGGGGGGTTTTGCAAAACTACATGATCCTTGAGGTTCCCTTTCAACCCAGGGTCATTCTGTGTGTGTAAGAAGCCAGAGCTCAGAGGTGAGTCTGCCTAACATGCCCTTGGGTTGTGGTTAATAAAAGGCACGGCTTGCTTTTACCCTTCCTCCAAACAGGTTTGCAGTGGCACGTTCTCCTGCCTTCATTAATTCTATACGGGGATTTCTCTGACCTGCAGCTGGCAATTCCTTCCTCCTTCACAAAGAAACACTGACAGGAGCTGAGCAGCAGCTGGTGGGCACAGCAAGCAACATTTTACCTGCAAATGATTACCACAAACCCACAAAGTGCTGATTTAGAAACACAGAACTGATGGGGTTGGAAAAGACCTTAAAGATCATCGAGTCCAACCGCAACCAAACCACCCTGCCCTAACTAACTAGCCTCTGCTCAAAATCCATACCCTGAGCACAACATCCATTCAACCAACTCAAGGATGGGATCTCAATCCCACTCCCTGTGTGGAAGAAAACCTCTATTCAATGATGTGATTGTTTGTGGTGGAGAGCTATGCGTTTTGCTGATATTAGGTGTGTTATTTGGAGAGGGGAAAGTAATAGAGTGTTGCGTCATTTTCAGCTCTCATCTCTCTAGATTTCTCTGAAACAGTCCCGCTAGGTCTTTGCTATGTCTCATAGGGCAACAATGTTCTCGTCTAAGCCCTTCTCGCGTGACTCTTTGTTGTCACTACTTCTTCGGACCCATGCTCCTAGTCATCTTGCTTGTTGTTACATGTTACTGAGGTTTGGCCTTGCAAAGGTCTTGTGGAGTTATTCACCTGCAGGGTCCACAGGTGAGGCGCCGTCACCAGCGTTTTTGATGACTTACTAAGTGTGGCAAGGATGACTTTCTCCTAAGCCGTGATTTGTTTGACGTGTGGTGAAACATTCCTGCATCCAAGCCCAGGAATGCCATGTGGGCCTTGTGCCTTGTGGCACACATGCAGGCCTCACATTCAGCTGGCCTCATCACTACACTCCCTGTGAGGTCGCTTACAGCTTTCAGCCCTCTGGCCTTCATAGTCCGCTCTGAGACGGGCAATGTATGCCTGAACTCTGCGTGCTCCCACCGACCCGAGGAGGCCTCAACCCCCCACCATTTTCACCTGCTCCTCGTGATACCCGACTCCCTCCCCGTCCGCTGCTCGTTGCCCTACCGCCCGTATCGCACACAGCACCGGCTCACGTGCCTCGCTCCGGGCGATGCCCCGCGCAGCCGCATCCAGCTCATGAGGGGGAGTACTGTGGGGAGGGGAGGCAAGCTTGGGAGGAGGAGCTCCGAGTCGCAGCGCGTCCTCGTCAGCACTGATGACGTCACGAGGGGCGCCAGGCGGGAAATAGCTGGGTGAGGTCACGTGAGTGGGGCAAACCATAAGGGCGGAGTGTGGGGGGGGACGGGGGGGAAAGACGTGGGTTTATTTCGTAAGAGGAAGAGTGAGGGACTCGAACAAGAGGAAGAGTTGTGATTTTGAAGCATCGCGTTGCCTGGTGTGTTGGTGGCGGGGATGGCGTGTTATGGTGTGTGGGGGGTGTCACAGCGCGCTGAACCATTGTGGGGTGTTTTGGGGGCCAAACCATTGCGGGGGTGTGGGGGGGGGCCATCTTGGGCAGGAGCGCTTGCAGGGGCGGGCGCCATCTTGAATCCGGTGTGAGGGGCGGGCGCCATCTTGAATCTGATGTGAGGGGTGGGCGCCATCTTGGGGCTGTCCCTGTGTTGTGGGGATGTCACCTCACGCCATCCATCCCCTGGTTCTGTTCTCAACCCTCCTTGTCCACAGGTTGTCCCCAAGTGGCAGCACCGCATCCCCTCGCATAGAGCTCAATGGCGGCTGTGTGGAGAGCGCTGAGGTGAGAGCGATGCTCGGCCATTGGGAGCCCCAGTGTGGGGTCTGAAGAGCGGGTTCATCACCTGCCCTGTGGTAATCAACCCTCACACACTCAGGAGATACACTATGTAGTTGGGGACACTATGTATTTTGGGGTAGTCCAGGCCCTGGTGCTTGGTGCTTTCCCACAGATCAAATTCAGGCAGGAAACTCTGTTCTCCAGTGTCCCATCTAATTAATGTGCCCTTCAAGGCCTCTTTGAAAACCCGTCCAAGGGCAGTTTGTTGGTTATCTGGATACCAAGTATTGCTCTGCTCTTGTGCTGTGAGACCTCACCTGGAATGCTGTGTGCAGATGGCAATGGGGCAGTGAGGCACAGGTTGCCCAAGGAGGCTGTGGATGCCCCATCCCTGCAGGCATTCAAGGCCAGGCTGGATGTGGCTCTGGGCAGCCTGGGCTGCTGGTTGGTGACCCTGCACACAGCAGGGGGTTGGAATAGGATGAGCATCATGGGCCTTTTCAACCCAGGCCATTCAATGATTCTATGATTCTGCAACCCTTACAGTTCCCTTCCAGCTCAAATAACGCTACAGCTCCATGACTGCTTTCCCTCTTGCAGTGCCCTGCAGCCCCGCTGCCTTCACACATCCTGCAGCCGCCACAACTCCAACCGCACCTCCATCACCCACCTCCGCCGCCAGGTGTTCGGCCGCCTCTACCCGCTGCTGCTGGTCCGCACCGACGGCTCCACCATCCACATCCGCTACAAGGAGCCCAAAAGGATCCTCATGGTAAGAGGTTCGACACAACAATGAGTGCACTCAGGGCTGTGCTTTGCTTTGGGTGCTGCAGCCTCACCCTCTGCCATCCCTCCCCCTGCAGCTGCCCCTGGATAGCAGCACGTTGCCCGAGGCTGAGCGCAAGGCCCGGCTGAGGCGGCAGTTCCCCAGCAAACTGCGGGTCAAGCAGGAGGAGACATTGGAGGAGCTGGATTTGGAGAAATACAAGAAATTCTGGAAGAAATAAAGCACCGATTTGGGGTCACCTCCCACCAAGGCCTCCTTACCGAGCTGACAGACGCAGCTATAGAAATAAAAGCCATTTTGTTAAGGATTTATTAGGGTTTTTAGGTGGTTTTGCCTCATTTTACGCCTGCTTTGGGCCGTTTCCCTCCCCCCTCCTCTTCTCCCCCTCCACGCTGCGGTGGTACCGTCCTCCACCCCTCCGGGCCCGGTGGTACCACCCGGGGAGGGGCTGCAGTGCGCGGGCCCCGCGGCCCGGAGAGGTGCGTGCCGTTGTTGGGGGGGGTCGGGCTTTGGGGGTCTCGGGTTCGGCCGTTTTCCCTTCCACCGTCTCTATGATCCCGGTGTGCGGCCCCGGTCCCCTCCCTCCCGTGCCCCCGAGCTGTGCAGCCCCCGTTGGGCTGTCCCAGCTCATACAGACACCCATTGCCAGTACAGGTAACCCCCCCCAACCCACTCAGACCTCCATTGCCAAGCTATGTGTCCCCTCTCTAACCTATGCAAGCCCATTGCCAGCCCGTGTGTCCCTAATGGGTCATGCAGTCGCCTTCCTCCAACCCACTACAGATCTCATGTCCAGGCTTTGCAGTCCCCCTCTACCCCAAACCCATTCAACCCTCCATCTCCAGACTCCAACCCCACTGATCATGTAACCCCCCCCCTCCCCAAAGCTGTGCACCCTCCTCCACCTCCAGACATTGTAGAATCCACCCCATACTTTACCCTTCCCCTCTATTCTTTACAACCCCCCCCCAGCCCCCACCACTAAGGCATCATCGTGACCCCTGCTTGATACCTAAAACCTCCTATGGCTTTAGGATTGCAATAGGGGGCACCTCCCTGCCCTCCTTCCTCATTGCACTGCAGGGGAACCCTTCATCTCCCTCATCCCACCACAATGCATTGCTGGGGTGGCCCTGTGCCTCCCCATTCCTCCTCCCATTGCCCTGCAGGGGCAGCCTGCTGTTCTGCCATGATAACAGGGCCCATCCTTTTAGCACCCCGTCACCATGTTCGGCTCATCCCGAGGAGGGGTCCGGGGGGGCCAGGACCAGTTCAGCTGGGAAGACGTCAAGACAGACAAACAGCGCGAGAACTACCTGGGTAAGGCCTTCATCCCCAGCCCTGCGTGTGGGGTGAAGATAAAGGACTGGGGATAATGTGGAGCTGTTGTATCCCTGCAGGAAACTCTTTGATGGCACCGGTGGGACGCTGGCAGAAGGGCAAGGACCTGACGTGGTACGCCAAGGGCAAGCAGGAGCCCACCCCGCTGTCCCGTGAGGAGGAGCTGGCGGCCGTGCGCCTGGCTGAGCAGGAGGCCATGATGGCAGCACTGTGAGCACCTCCCTACAAACCCCCTGTGACAACCCTCCCCAAAAATAGACAGTCTGAACTGTGGTGGGCATGGAACATCAGGCATAATGGAATCACGGGCATGGAACAGTGGGCATGATGGAATCACGGGCATGGAACATTGGGCATGATGGAATCACGGGCATGGAACGGTGGGCATGACGGAATGGTGGGTGTGGGATGGTGGGCATGATGGAATGGTAGGCTTGGAATGGTGGGCATGGAACACTGGGCATGGAACATTGGGCATGATGGAATGGTAGGCATGGAATATTGGGCATGATAGAATAATGGGCATGGAATAGTGGGCATGGAACAGTGGGCATGATGGAGTCATGAGCATGGAACATTGGGCATGATAGAATAATGGGCATGGAACGATGGGCATGCAACACTTGGCATGGAATCGTGGGCATGATGGAATGGTGGGCATAGAATGGTGAGCATGGAACATTGGGTATGATGGAGTGGTGAGCATGGGATGGTAGGTGTGGAACATTGGGCATGATGGAATAATGGGCATGGAATGGTGGGCATGGAACATTGAGTATGATGGAGTGGTGGGCATGGAATAGTGGGTATGGAACACTGGGCATGATGGAATGGTGGGCATGGAATGGTGGGTGTGGAATGGTGGGCATGGAACATTGAGTATGATGGAATGGTAGGCTTGGAATAGTGGGCATGGAACAGTGGGTATGGAATGGTGGGCATAGAGCATTGGGCATGTTGGAATAATGGGCATGGAATGGTGGGCATGGAACACTGGGCACGATGGAATCATGAGCATGGAACATTGGACATGGAATGGTAGGCATGATGGGATGGTGGGCATGAAATGGTGGGCATGGAACATTGGGCATGATGGAATGGTAGGCTTGGAATGGTGGGCGTAGAACATTGGGTATGATGGAATGGTGAGCTTTGAACACTGAGCATGATGGAATGGTGGGCATGGAACATTGGGCGTGGAATGGTGGGCATGATGGAATAGTGGGGATGGAATGGTGGGCATGGAACATTGGGTATGATGGAACATTGGCCATGATGGAATGGCGGGTATGATGGAATAATGGGCATGGAACACTGGGCATAATGGAATAATGGGCATGGAATGGTGGGCATGGAACATTGGGCATGGAATGGTGGGCATGGAATATTGGGTATAATGGAGTGGTAGGCGTGGAATGCTGAGCATGGAATGGTGGGCTCTCATACTCCAAAATGGGGTTTGGATGGTGCTGTGCAGAGCTGGGGTTTAGACTTGAGGATCCTTATGTGTCCATTCTGAATGGGGCCATGCTGTGACTGCCTGCTTCTGTCACTAGGGGCTACAAGAACGTGAAGAGGCAGCCCACAGGCCTCAGCAAGGAGGTGAGGCCATCCCCGCTGTCCCTATAGGCCAGGACATCCCCCGTGCTCTGTGTTCCTATGGGCTCTCAATGTTTTGCCCACAGGACCTGGCTGAGGTTTGCAAACGGGACAGCACAGAGCGAGCCGAGGACATGGACCGGGTGGTGGGCTTGGGCAGCTCCAGGTGAGCACTGAAATGCTGCATTTCAGAGCAGCTGTTTAAAAACAAAACACAACGTTTATGTTGGGTTTTATGGGTGTCATTTCTGCCCCCAGCGGCAGCGCCGGGCGGGTGATGCTCTCCAAGGAGGACAAGGAAGCGGCCAAGATGGGGCTCTCTGTCTTCACGGTACGTTGGGGTTGATCTGTGAGTTAATTTTAAAGGCAGAGGGACCTTTTATTTGGCCTGTGCCACTCAAAGCACTCACTCTGTGCTTTTCTCTCCCTATACTCCAGCACCAGAAGGTTTGCAGCAGTCCCGAGGCATCTGGATCCAAGAGGAAGCAGGACAAGGAGGAGAAGGAGGAGGAGAAGCGGTGAGGACTGTGATGCATCCCACACTGCCCAGCCCTGGTTGGTGGGTCGGAACCAGCCGGGAATGGCCCTGCTTTTCCTGGCAATATTGTGCTGAACCAAACAGTTTTGCATCCATTGCAGCTCGGTTTGGGCTTGTTCTGCTTCAGCCTGAATCCCTTTAAACCTCCGGGTCACCCTCAGAACTTCTTAACTTTTACTGTTTCTCCTTACTTAAGGAGCTCTGGTGAAGGCCCAGCAGGGCTGGGTGTTGGGTACAGGGGTTGGAGGGATTTTACAGCACGGGGACCCATCGGTGCTGCCCTATTCTGCTCCCACAGGACGGAGAGCAGCAAGAAATCCAAAAAGGAGAAGAAGAAAAAGAAAAAGAAGAAGCACAAGAAGGAGAAGAAAAAAGACAAACACCACAAACGAGACAACACCCCTTCATCCTCCTCCTCCTCCTCTCCAGACCAGGACGACAGGTAGTGTGCTCAGATGGGGGCACCCAGCAGGGCTGTGCCCACGGGGTGACGCCGTTCTGTCCCTACAGACGCCACCGGAGGAAAGGCCAGGACGAAGCATCGCGGCACCGGCACCGCAGACACTCGGGCTCCTCTCACAGCAGCGGAGCCTCGGGCAGGAGCCCGTCCTCTCACCGCCACCGACATCCATCACCGCGGCACAAGGGCAGCAGGAGGAGCAGGAGCCGATCTCCTCGATCCCACAGGGCCAGGCAGCGGCACGATATAGATTCGGATGACTGAGGGGGTTTTGCTGGAAGAGGTTCCATAGGTTCTATATATTTTTTAAGGTTGTTATCTAAATTAAAGTCACAGCTTTACAATTGCCGGGGCTGGATGTTGGGCACCAGCTGGTTGTTGGCTGTGTGTTACGATTTGGATGCTGTGTGTCACATCCCCTCTGTAGGATCTATGGGATGTAATTAACGATAGGGAGCACAAAGCTGTGTTGCTGTGATGGTGCTGCCGTCCCTCCCACCCAACACAGGCTGTTCTGTGTGTCCTGGCAGACAAACACCTCATGCAGGGACTGGTGTCACTTTGCACTCGGGCAGTTTTCAGGGTCTTCTGTTGGCCGAGGGGCTGTGACACCGCTCTGCCTGCAGCACACATTGAACAAGGGCTGCATTCATTGCAGTGGATGGGCTGGAATAAAGCCCTTCTGTCCCGTTCCCCTCTCAGCTGTGGGCATGTGCTTAACCCAGCTGGTGCGGGCAGCAGATGCTGCATGGACTCTTATTTCCCCTTGAGATGGTTTTTTTTTGGCAGGAGTTGATGCCCAGTGTGACCACAGTGTGAATCCTCTCCATCTGAGGGGCTGCAGCCCCATGTCCACACACCATCCATACAAATCCAGGCCTTCTCCATGAGCTCGCTGCTTTCAGGGTCACCTACTGCTGTTTTCAGGGGCCTGGGCAGTGAGCTGTACCTATTTCCTACCCCGATCCCATATCCTAAGGTTTGAGAAAGGGCTGTGAAGGATCCTCACCCCATCCCCTCCTCAGGGCTGAGCACCCATCCAGCCCGAGCTGCCACACAGGTTCCTGCAGGCAGGGAAGGATGGATGGCTAAAATCCCTGTGGGCCCGGCTGAGCCCAGGCCAGAATAAAGCTGGTGCTGCCTCAAAGGCTACTCCCGCATCTCACCCATCGCAGATAACATCATGTTCCCCATCTCTTCCTCCTTCCAGCACGGGCTGTATGACGTGCAACCCTCACACAGAGTTAATGTGGTGTCAGCTGTTGGTTAGTGCTGGAGCACAGCACAGCATCCACCTTCATGGAGGTGTGGGAGGAGAGAGGAGTTGGGAGCTCTGCAGAAAAGCCGGCCCTTCAGGTTCAGTCCCCTCCCAGAACAGGAATAAATAGATGCTCAGCTCGGCACGCACAGAGCCTGATTCAGAGCCTGATAGACAAGGTGAGACAAACAAACAGCTTGGAAAGAATAACCTGACTTACAAGGGTTTTGCAATCCCTTGTCACTGTTTGCTTAACACCGAGTACTACAAAGAGGAGCTCAGTGCAGGAGCAGAGCCCAGGCTCCAGCCACAAGGACATGAATAAGGTGAAGATGGGGCTACACATGAAGCCAACAGGGAGCGTAAAGGGATGATAGAGAACAAAACCAGTGCAAGTTTCATGAAACTTTTTATTCAACAAGTATCTCATTATGATTTTGCCAAGATGATCAAATGAACAGCAAGGCATAAAAAACATGAAATAGTTAAGAGATTTTTTTTATTCTAATAGCTTTAATTACAGTGCTCGTTTGTCGAAATGAAAACTGAAAACAAGTATACAAAACAGTTGATTACTAATCGTGTATTGAAAGCAATAAAGGTTTCCACAACACTAAACAAACCAGTTCTGATAGTTCCTCAAGTTAAAGTTGAACAGCTCCAGCTTCTTCAGTGTTTATCAAAATACAAAAGAAAAAAGTAAAGAGGTCTTTTGATTTCTGATGGCAAATCTGAACCTTGCAGTATGAGGGATGCCAAGGGTTTTCACACATATACAGATATGGGATCGAATACTTCTAGAGTGGAATGACTCTCCTAACTCTCATGCTCTTTGTATTCCCCTAGAGACTATACAGGATGTTTGGTGTTTCTCATGGCAATTCTTACTTCAGTACAGTACTTTCCGACTATAGAGCTTTAGGGCTTGGTGCAGGCTGTGCTTTCTGTGGGTAAGTTTTGCCTTCTGGAGTGGTTGACACACAAAAAAGTACAAAACACTTTGGACAAATAGAACAGGCTTAAAAAGGTGACTCCCAAGAACCGATCTGAGTTCGCTATGGATGCGATCAAATCTCACCCGAACCAAAAGGCGGAGGTTCAATAACTCACCTAAACCAGCTCAGACAGATCTCAGAGCAAGTAGGAACAAACGTGGGCTACAGGAAGAGCCAGAGATACGGTCGTTACAACCTGTGTTCAATGCAGCTCAACCTGGTCCCAACCGCTGCTTCACCGTTTGGAATCAGGAGCCAGCAGAGCTACAAGAGCAGAACTACAGCAAACCTTTGTGTCTTCAAGTGTTTGTTACTTTTCCTCGACTATTAAAAAAAAATAACCAAACAATCATCATCATCATCATACAATATTCAGGTTAAAAACCAACCACCAAAATGGAGCTCACAGATCTCACAACCCATCCGAGATAGAATTCAGCTCTACTGCACAAGGACCGCTGGCAACCCCTACGTTCAGCCACTCCATCCCTTCCAAGTACTTAAACAGTGAGTTGATTCTTTACAATAAAAAAAGCTGAGTAATATTGCATAGGAGTACCAGAAACTGCCTCATTGGAAACAAAAACTATTTACATTAAATAAGAAACCTAACTGTTTTCTGGCTTGTATTTGCCACATTTACAGCATGATGCAATATATACTGTGACAAAAAGAAATGAAAACAGCTTCCGGCACTCAATACCACAAAGTAGCACAGTTTGCCACATTAGAGTAAAGCGAAGGGCGAATAGGAGGAAATAAGAGGGAGGGGGGTGGAAAAAGAGGGAAGAGGAAGGTTTATGGTTTCATTTCTGGTTTCGGAGCTGATTGGACAACCAGTCCAGTCCTTCATAGAGCCCGTCTCCACTAGTGGCGCAGGTGGCCTGGATGTACCAGTTCCTGTGACGAAGAGAATGCAGTCCCAGTTTGTCTGTGATTTCTGCTGCATTCATGGCGTTGGGCAGGTCCTGCGGAGGAACAAGAGATGTTTGACTCACCTGCCAGCTGAGAAGCAACACCTGCCCTTCCTGACCTATCAGTTCTGACTGACCATCAGCTTCAGACCCCCTTTATTAAAGTTAGGAAGGATCAGAGTTACAGCTGATGTCCAGTTTCATTCACTTTTCATTCAGGAGCTGCAGCTCTGATTTGACCCCAGCTGTTATCAGCTCAGCGCTGCTTCTGTTCATACCCCTTCCTACATAAGGACTCATATCGCTTTTACTTCCCAAGTGAGCTGATAGAGCACCACGCTGTGCCTCCTTCCAGTTCACCCACAGAAGGAGCCTTTCAGGTATGAACACACACACATACACCTTCCTTTGGCGTACCTGTTTGTTAGCAAACACTAATAGAACAGCATCTCTAAGCTCATCTTCTGCCAGCATTCTCATCAGCTCTTCTCTGGCCTCGTTCACTCGTTCTCTGTCATTACTGTCAACCACAAAAATCAAACCTAGGAGAGAGCAGACAATAATCATTACAGCACGTGCTGCTTATATCTGGTACCTGGACATGAGAACGGAGCTGTGTTCTGAAGCCTGTGATGTAGGTGTTCACACTCACCTTGTGTGTTCTGGAAATAATGGCGCCAGAGTGGTCTGATCTTATCCTGGCCGCCTACATCCCACACCGTGAAGCTGATGTTCTTGTATTCTACTGTTTCCACATTGAAACCTGAAATAGAACAGGTCAACTGTGTTTATTTAATGTTCAGAGTCACTATTAAAAACATCACCTTGAAATTTAAGTCCCCTTTACATAAGCAGCCTTAAACTTGAGGGGCTCTGAACAGCCAAATATGGGCTGCCCAGCCCACAAGCAGCCCAACCCCAGAGCAAACAGTTGATATAGATATGAACGTCTTACCTATAGTAGGAATAGTAGTTACTATTTCACCCAGTTTAAGTTTGTACAAGATAGTTGTCTTCCCCGCAGCATCCAGCCCAACCATTAGAATCCTCATTTCTTTTTTGCCAAAAAGGCCTTTGAAGAGGTTAGCGAAAATATTTCCCATTTTGAGATATTCTTTCACTGGCCAGTGAAGTCTGCAGAAAGAGATGACAGTTATCACTTGTGAGTCACCAAAGGCTGTTTTCAGACCTGGGTACAACCAGCCACCAAAGAGGCACCAGATAATATAGAGCTGTGGAATCCCTGCCAGCTTAAGGTCTCACCACAAAGCACCTCTTTACCTGGTTTTAAACGCATGCTCACGTCTTCAATGTTCAGTTGTTCCTTCTTTTGAGAAGGAAACTGAGAGCCTGGATTGGATTCACTTCTACTCAGCACAGCTTCCTTCCTCCTGAAACCTCTGGGAGTGGGCAGTGAGCACAACGGCACACAAAGCAGCAATATTCCATTCACTGACACTGGAGAACTTCTTTACGGAACTAATGATATCTCCAAACCTTCAATACCAGAAATGACAGGGTTTCTCCCTTCACTTTGGACATTCAGAAGGGATCAACAGCTTCAAGAGCTGGGGTCACCACCATGAGGTTCTCTTGGAAGGTGCTGCAGCCCCAGTGCTGCTCTTCCACAAGGCCCTGCCATCACACACCTTAGCACTGCAGTCACCAAGAGCCATTATTCTGCCTGCATGAGATGCACAAAGCAGCCTGGAAGCTGTCGGATGTGGCTGGGGCTGTTACACGCTTCTACTGCGGCTTTGTCTAGCAACGCTGATGTAAGTTTGAAACAAAGAAATCAAGTCCAGCTGAAAAACCAAGCTTAAGGCAACAGGCGCATACAGAGCCAGGCCATGTAACGTTCAGGGGTTGGGTTTCCTGCAAACCTAGTCATAATTCAAGTATGAGCTCTGAATCAGCTCTCAGAGCTGCTCTGTGCTTTACACCGCAGCTGCTTGAAACTCAATTCTCACAGGACGCAGGTTTTCCAGAATTGCTGTTCAAGATGATGAAACAAGCTGTGGAGCTGCAGCCCAAAGCCTTGCCCTGCTGCTCAGCACCAGGAGGCCCCAGCTGCCCTGCCCCTCCCAGGAAGCGTGATGGAAATGACTGTGAACCCCAGAGCTGAGCTCTGCCACGTGAACAGTCACATGTCCCTCACGGTGCAGAGTCCACACTGAAGTTCCTACACGACCAACAGCGCTGCTGAAGTTGTAACTCGTATCAGGTTGCTCATTTCACACACTGAAGCTGGATGCGAATGGAACTTTACAGCTCCGTCAGCCAGAAGGGCGGCCTGTGGATTAAAACCAAATGGAAGCTCTACAAGTTCTATTCTTTCAGCATTTCCTTCGAATCTCTGAGCTGCTACCACGAATATTGAACTGCCACCTGAATCTATGGAACTTACATAAACAGGAAAGTTAATTAGGAAGTGGAGAAAACAGTCCTTGTTTACCCAGCTCATTCACAGCAGGAAATGTCTCTCCCCAGCAGCTCTGGCTGGGATGGAGGCTGTGGGCCTTGCCTTTGTCTGCTGCCTGTGCTGACTCTATCTGCTGCTTTATCTGCAAAAGAAAGCCAGGGCTGAAGAGTTATATCAGACCAGAGTTCTTACAATACACCAACATGGTGCTTGTGCAGAGCCTTAAGCCCTAAAAGAGGATCCCTCCCCACCAGTACAATCCGAACTGGCTGTTAAATGCTTGGCACCAAAGGCAGCCATCAGGTAACAGAACCAAACCTTTGCATTTACTCCATGCTTTGGAGAAGCCACGCTCTGCCCAACACACTGCACAGCCTTGGCTCTGACAGTGGTGAATCCCACATTTCCCTTCTGGCAGCTCACAAGTTCCAGGCTGCTGTGTAGGAGTACAAGATATCAGAAGCCCACGTGCAGAACTCCCCCATGCTGCTGTGGCTCCTACCAGAAAGCTGCTGGATGCTGCTGGGGCAGAAGAGATGGTGTCTGTCTGCATGTCCTTCCTCTGTCTGCATGTCCTTCCTCTACCAGCTTCAGTGCTTCAGAGCTGAATCTGCTTAGTTCAATTCTCATTTCACTCCATTAATCAGACCAGGACAACACACACATTCCAGCCCAACTCCAGCTCCTGCAGAGGGAGGCCCAGCACTGCCCCAACCACCCCTGTGTGCCTGCACAGCTCTTATTCTTGCTCACCTTCACCTGCTCCTCCAGAGGTGTTGCAGCAGCAGAAACCTGCTGGGCAGGTTCAGAAAGGCTGTAATGTCATGGGTAAATAGCAGGAGAGAGACATTCTCTGGCTAAGGCTGTAATTCTGTTTCAAGGAAGCCAGGTATTTTCAGCAGCCTGTTTTCTAGTAAGTGATACGGTTAGATAAGCCATTAGGACAGAGAGCCTTGTTGTAATGAGTTAAAAATGAATGAGCATCTGCCAGAGCAGTGTCTGTTAAAGCAATACAGCCCCTGAGTAACAACCAGAATTCGCCTTTATTAATTGAAAGGGGTTAGATGAAGAGCTCTGAGGAGCGTCTCAAGACCAGCCATCATTCAGCATTTCATCTCCTGCAGCACTCTGTATCTGACCACACGTTAATGCATTTGAATGCCATTTCATTCACAGCCCTTACCCTGAGAGGTCACATGCGCTGCTATAGCTATAGAGCCATCCCACAGCAGTGAGAGCACAGGGGCAACTGCAGCCTCTGAGCTGGGAACTAACCCCATGAGGGTCCCATCTTTGCTTCAGTGCCTGTGTCAGACAGGGCCCACCAGCATCCCAACCAACCTGACATCAGCATTGACTCCACCACTAACTTAATTAAAAGAACAACAAAACCCTAAATCAAACCCATAATTCCTAAACTGGAATTAACACAATCTGATCCTATCAGCCATAGGAAAACAAAAGCTGTTTGATTTGTTGCTTAACAGAAACATGGATCTGAAATACAGCCCTTTTCACTAGTTGGCTCATATCATCTTTATATCATCTACAGTGGAAGCTCAGCATGCAAAAACAGCACAAAATCATACACAAAAGAGCCCACATCTAAATGAGAGTGTGAAAACTTCCTTAAATCTAAGTAGAAAAGATTCTGCTGGTGTTTGGTGTTACACATGAGACCAGGCACAGAACTCCAGCTCAAGTGCAAATCCAAGTTGGCAGCTTGTTCTTTACAATTTCAAGTGTGACTTCGAAGGGAAGGTGAGAATTAATCCAGCAAAGCTTCCTACACTGCTAAAAACTGAGATGAATTCAGGCCCACGGTTCTTCACATCACCTCTCTGCAGGCACAGGCTGCAAGTACAGCTGTGCTCTTTGGATCCTGAAGCAATTTCCTCCCAGGTTAAGATGGACTGTTTTTACCAGCCTTCCATGTGTGGTAACATGAGAGATGAGCAGGTACCAACTTGAGGCCTCTGGCTGGAGTGTGGAATCACACAAAGCATCATGTAAAATCCAAGATGCAGTTATATAACTATACTGCCATGTGAAGAGGCACAGCTGGATGTGGTCTGCAGGGCTTTGAGGCGCCCAAGCACCAGAGGCAGATGGAGGACACGTCAACTGCCAGCCAGAAGGGAGGTAATGGAAATCCAATGCGGGATGCTCCTGATGTAGCACCTTCAATCAACATAAGTAGGCTGAACATCTTGCTGCCTATCCACGTTACCCAGATATAGCACTTCCCAAATGTTGGACCAGTCTCTTGAGAACACCGGGCTCAGAGAGGCAGGAAAAGAGAAAATAACTGCGTGTACAAGATCAAGGCAAGGGCAAAGGAAAGATGGAAGGTTTCCTTTGGGGTGATGACTACTTCCTTGATGCCACAAGGACTCAGTGCTAAGAAAACAGGCTGATAAACAGGGAAAAAAGCCAACAAAACAGCATCAAAGAGCTGCAGGCTGCTCAGCTCCGTACTCCAGCCCCAGCCTTACTCTCACCTTGATGTAGATGCAGCCACTCCTACTTCAAAGCCAAATCTCTATTTTAAGCACCTGCATGCAACCACACGTAACTCTAAGATGTATTTTTTCCAATGTACTGGTTTGTGTATCTGCTCTGAATGATGTTTTCTTTAAGGGACAGGCAGGGAGAGCACAGGAGGGGCCACAGTTGATGGTTTTAGGGGGTTATTCATGGTTTCCCTGCAGGCTGCTCAGGAAATCAAGCAGTGCCAATGATTCCTAACACCCAGATCTGAACCCCCCTGCTCTAAATGGAGGCGGATGGGGCAGCACTGCGGCCTCCTGCCCGCCTTAAGCACGCAATGAAGGAACAAAGGCAGGAGGCGGCCGGGAAGCAGCAGCAGGCCCCACAGCCTCCCCACAGCGCAAGGCCTCGGCCTCCACACAGCTCCACCCAGCAGCTCGTGGGCGGGTACGTTGGGCTACGAGAAGGGAAAAAAGGGATAGAATGAAGGTAAAGGAAACCACCGGTGTCAGCTGCTGCCCCGGGCTGTGGGTCTGACTGTGGTCGGGTTGTCCCGCTCCGAGCCGGCTCCCCCCGCTCCTCTCAGCCGCCCTCCGCCCAGGCACACAAGATGGCGGCGCTCCGGGGCCACGTCAGTGCCAGAGCGCGGGGCATTATGGGTAAGCGAGAGAAAGGGGGCGGGGCTTAGAGCAAGCCCGCCACTTCGTGGCCACGCCCAATCGTGAGCACGCCCCTTTACGTGTGGGGTTTGATTGACGTGGCTTCTTTTGGGTTGTTTGAAGGTAAATGGGGTTATTTGAAGGTAAATGGAAGCCGTGTGCTGTGTCAGGTTAATTCAATAGGAGAGTGGTTGGGACCTGGAACAGGATGCACAGGGAGGGTGTGGGTCTATGGGGTCTCTATGGGGTATATGGGGTCTCAATTTTGGGGATCTATGGGGTCTATGGGGATCTATGAGGTCTATGGGGTCTCTATGGGGTCTCAATGGGATCTATGGGTCTCAATGGGGATCTATGGGTTTCTCAATGGGGGTCTATGGGGTCTCTTCTGGGGAATCTATGAGGTCTATGGGTCTCTATGGGTGCTATGAGGTCTCTATGGGGTTCTCCATGGGCAACCCTGATCTACCTACATGTGGTATGTTTTGCGTGGCCCTGCTAGGCAGGGGTGTTGGAACTACATGATCCTTGAGGTCCCTTCCAACCCAGGTCATTCTGTGATTCTCTGTGGGGTTTATGGGGTCTCTATGGGGTCTCTATGGGGTCTGTGGGGTCTCTGTGGGGTCTCTGTGGGGTCTCTGTGGGGTCTCTATGGGGGTCTGTTGGGGTCTCTATGGGGGTCCTCTGTGGGTCTACTGGGGTAGTCTATAGGGATCTATGGGGTCCTCTAGGGATCTAGTGGGGTCTCCTGGGCAACCTGATCTACGTAAAGTTGTATGTTTGGTGTCATGCTAGGCAGGGAGTTGCTGGAACTACATATACTACATGATCCCTTGGAGGTCCCTTCAACCCAGGTCATTCTGTGATTCTGTAATTCCTAAGTGCTGCCTTTATAAGCACAAGCAGCCATGAAAATGGTTTATTCTGCATTCCCCCTCATTGCTCATAAGGTGTGAGTGCTTCAAAGCCCTCCACCCACCTCTCAAACAGGGCTGTAAGTGCCTACCAGCCCAACACATCATTCCCATACACTGGATTATGAAATGCAAACCGGGTCTGCCCTTCAGCATCCTTCCTTTCCTTACCCAGCAGCTGCAATGAGATCAAAACCCCTTTCCTCTGTTTCCACATAGGGTTGGTTTTAGCTTGCACACTAAACAGTGTTCCACAATCAACTCTTCCCATGTGCATAAACTAAAGTGATGATAAAGGATGTAAACACCTCATGCCATAGTTGGAAGAGGAAAATAAAGATGGAAGGGACCTGTAAAGGTCGCCATTCCAATTCCTCCTCAATGAAGAGGGGCACTGCAGCTCAATCAGGTTGCCCAGGCCTTGCTCCAGTCTGGCCTTGAAGGTTTCCAGGTGCTTGAATCCCTCCCTCCTCCCCATATTTCCTGCCAAGTTCTGCTGCTGGGAACTCCTGGCTCTTATATGTCTCAGCATCACCCCCCTGAGAACAAAACCCCTTATATAAGGCACCTGTATCCCCTTGGCCAAGAGTGTCACAGTGTGATCCCCATGCCTGGTTGCTGAACCACATCAGGAAGGTGCTCTGCACTAAAAATAACCCGCCTCTTCCCTCTCTATCCCCCCACACTTTCTGTTATTTATAACCCACAGCAGCTCTTTGCTTTGACTCAGTGCATGGAGGAGCTGCTCATCCTATTGCTTTCTCCTTATCTATCCCTGCAAAACTCTGGCTGGAACAGGGTCAATCCAAGCAGGGTATGTGGCTTTAGGGGTCTGATTCCCTCATCTCAGCCACAGAATCATAGAATCATAGAACCATAGAATGGCATGGGTTGAAAAGGATCTCAAAGATCATCTAGTTTCAACCCCCCCCTGTTGGTGTGCAGGGTCACCAACCACAAGCGCCAGGCTGCCCA